>NW_007726997.1:71169-80736 GCF_000696425.1 Galeopterus variegatus | reverse complement strand
GAGGAAGAATACATTCCTTGTTGCCACAGTCACAATTAAAAAATTTAAAAAGTAGACTTCAGTGGCAAGGTAATAGTCTGTGTTGGCAAAACTGATAAATTTTTCAAGTGTTCTCTCATGCACGCATGTATGTTGAGTTTTCTTTAGAAAGAGCAAATGAATAGACACACACCGAAGTTGCAGATGGAATTGGTAATTCCTAGAAAGCAATTAGATAAGAAGCTTTAAAGCACTTGAAATGATTATAGACTTTGACCCAGTAAATCTCCTACTAGTATTCTACCCTCAGGAAAAAATGCAAATTGAAACAATGATCTATGCACAAAAACGTTTATCACAATTTTATTTATAGTCACAAAAAATTAAAAACATCAAAATGTTCACTTTTAAGGAAATAGTTAACTAACATGAGGCATATCTATAAAATGATCTATTATGGGACCTTTACATTTTTATATAAAAAGGGGAACTGCTACCATATTGTATGAGTCAGAACAGCAGTATATAAAATTCCATATATACAATATGATCTTAATAATATAAGAGCAAATGCATACATGTACATTTTTGTATGGAATTTTCTGTCTATGGAGGGGGGCAGAAAAAAGTAAACAAATTATTGTAGACATGATCAGTATATCAGGATATCATTGCAGTAGTTCAGGGCAGGGATAAATGATGGGTGAATAATCAAAACACTAGCTATAAGCAAGAAAAGCCAGAGAATCAGGAAGTAATATCAACTGCATCTGGACGTGGACAAAGTCCTAATGGGAACCCCCCAAAAATGCTTCCAAATCTGACACGAGGATAGGAATCTGCTGGCAAGGTCTTGGCAGAAACGGTATTTGTATTAAATTTTAATGTTTAAATGAGAGTTATTTAGGCCAGTGAAGTGAGGGTGGAGATGGTATTCCAGATCAAGGGATCAACATATGTGAAAGCCATGGAAGCGTGAAACAGCGTAGTTGTAAGGTAGGGGAACTTGATTAATTTGACTACAGTGTAGAGTACATGCGTGGAGCTGCAAGAGAGGAAAATAGGTGAAGGCCATGAGGGCCCTTGTGTGCTGTGCTAAGCAGTTTCAATGCTGTCTTGAGGCTGTGTGAGCACTAAGGCAGGATAATCTGTGTACCCAGAGAGGCCGGGTTTGAAGGATGAGTAGAGGTTGGCCCAGTGGACGTAGTGAAGAGAGCATCAAGCAGAATGAGGAAGATATATATAAACCACTGTCACGATATAAAGGCAATTCGGGTTTGTTCCATATAACTCAGGCATAAAAGTTGCAAGGCATGCCAGAAAGATGTGTGCTACTACAATGTCTCTTAGATGAGGAAGCCTTGATTTGTAGGGTTGGTCAATTTTTGTGCTGTATATACTCACACAACAACTGATTTCAGGGTACCAATGGCTTAACAACCAGCTTGCAAAATTCCTCAATATTTGATGATTGGTTTTCACAAAGGTGTGAGCCAGCTCCAGCACACCACTGTTTGGAGCAGTTTTATCCTGAAGAACCTGGCAATCTGTTTTGAAGAGAAACTTCTGTTTGTTATGGGCAGCTTTTGGCTACTAAAGGATTTTAAGTAGAGTAATGCCAGGATCACAGTTGCATTTTGGAAAGATTCTTCTAGTGTAGTTGAGGACATAGTCTAGAGGAGATTAAGAATACAAGCAGGGAGGAGTGTGGGCACTGATACTACATAGTCCAGGAGTGAGAGAGATGATAGTCATTAAGCCAAGACATAGTAGGAGGCATAGGTTGGTGTAAATGCTTAAGAAACCGATCTTTCGGTGAATAATAGCTATAAATTCTTTTTTTTTTTTTTCTTTAAAAGATGACCGGTAAGGGGATCTTAACCCTTGACTTGGTGTTGTCAGCACCACATTCAGCCAGTGAGCGACCGGCCATCCCTATATGGGATCCGAACCCTGGGACCTTGGTGTTATCAGCACCGCACTCTCCCGAGTGAGCCACGGGCCGGCCCAATAGCTATAAATTCTAAGCAGAACTAAAAAAGCAAAAACAAAAAACAAAAAAAAACCACCTACCTGAGGACTCTGGAGACTAAACAAATGCACACAGATTTTGGAGGGGATTCAAAAGTTTGAGCAAGTAATCTGCAGAGCTAATTCCCCAGTTTTTGTGGCTTTGCCTTGAGGGCAACTTCAGTCGTGGAAGTGCAGGGGTGGCCTGTCATCTTTCTGGCCCAAGGTACCAGGGGGAAAAAGCCCAGGCAACCAAGGCTGCTAGAAAGTGAGGAGAAAACCCTGGAAAGGGGAAAGCCATAAAAGGGAAATGTAATACATTTAAGTTTGGCCCTACTGATCTGCTGAACCACACACATGCATGGGGCAAACTGAAAGCAGCTTGTACCCAAGCTTAACAAACCGAACTAATCTGCCACTCAGGTGTGAGTTTTTAGTTTGAGGCTAAACAAATTAATCACCTATTAAATAAAAAACATCAACACTCTTCTGGAGCAGTCATAAGAGAATCCAGAGTCTCCACAACAAAACATTTACAATGTTCATAGTATAACCCAAAATTACCTGGCAGATACAAGTCAGAGAAAAAAAATGTTACTCAGTTTGAAGGGAAAGACAATTAACAGATGCCAATCCCAAAAATGACCCAGATGTTGGCATTATGAGACATGCACTTTAAAGCAGCTGTGTCAAAGGTAAAGGGATTTTACAGATGTAAAGTCCTAAATTAGTTGATTTGTAATCAAAAGAGAGAGAATCCTGGGTGGGTCTACTTCAATCAGATAAAAGCCCTAAGGGCCGGCCCGTGGCTCACTCAGGAGAGTGTGCTGCTGACAACACCAAGTCAAGGGTTAAGATCCCCTTACCGGTCATCTTTAAAAAAAAAAAAAAGATGAAAGCCCTAAAAGAGGGATTGGACCCCCTTTGTGAGGAGAGAGAGAGGACTCCTGCTGGCCATGAAGAAGCAAACTGCCTATGAAGATCATGGGGTGCAGGGAGCTGTGGGAAGCCTCCAGAACCTGAAACTGGCTGCCAGCACCAAGCAGTAAGAAATAAAGGCTTGCATGATATAGCCACAAGGAAATAAATTCTACCAACAGCTTAAGCGAGCTTGAGTAGATTCTTCCCGAGTCAAGCCTCCAGATGAGAATGCAGTCCAGCTGACAACTCATTAGCAGCCTGTGAGACCCTGAGCAGAGGACCCACTTAGCTATGCTTGGACTCCTGACCAACAGACACTGTGAGAAAGTAAACATATGTTTTTTTAACCTGCTAAATTTGTGCTAATTTGTTACTCAGAAATAGAAATATAATACATGACAGAAGAAAAAGTCAGTAAACTTGAAGATCAATAGAAATCATCCAAGAAAAAAGAGGGATAAAAGATTCAAGCAAAATAAATAGAATAAAAAACAATTACATTGTGTAATGCTGAACATACTAATTATCCTGACTTGAGCATCACATATTGCACACAGGTATTGATATTCAAATCTGTACCCCACAGATACGTATCATCAACTATGTTACAATAAAAAAATAAATTTTTTTGAAAATAAACGGAACCTCAGGGACCTCTGAGACAATTTCAGAAGGTCTAGTAAATGAGTAGTTGCAATTCCAGAATGAGAGAAGAGAGAAAAGGGGGCAAAAAAAAATTAAGAAATAATCCCAGAAAATTTCCCAAAATTACTATGGACCTCTGTCTCTTCAGATACCATGGAGGCTAGGAGACAGTGGAACAACATCTTTAAAGTGCTGAGAGAAAGGTTAGATTGATAAAGCTCTGTTTAGAAGATACTTAGGAGGTTAAAATCACCAGGATTTGGTTAACACTAAGAAGAGAAGGGTCTGGTTTGACTCTGAGGTTTCAGACTTCAGTGACATATTGGTAGTATTGCTATTGGCCAAGACAGGGAACTGAGTAGAAGGACAGTGTTTCAGCGACAGAGAATGGACTATGGTGTGAGAGCACAATACGTAATCTGAAAGTTCATTTTGGATACATTGAGTTTTAGGTTGCTTTGGGGGTCAGGAGGGTTGATATATTAGAAAAAGCACAAATACCTGAGTTTCACTCCTCAGATTTGTTAGCTATACAAGGTCAGATAATTTCTTAGTTTCTTTGGAACTTCAATTTCCTCTTCTACAAAATTAAGAGATTATTGTGAAAATTCCATGAAAAACATTTATAAAGTGCCCAGTAAAGAATTCGGCTCTCTAGAACCAAAGGTTCCTTTCTCCCCTTTCCCTTTGTAACTAGACATCCAAGTAGACATGCAGAAAAGGAAAAGGGGATGGAAGAGTCTGGAGCTGAAAAGAATAGTGTGGCCTGGAGATGTAAATTTGGCCTGTTATCAATGGCCTAGGTAGCAGTGGGAATAGATAAGAATGCCCAAGGAGAGAGTGCTAAGAGAAGAGGGCTTTATTAATCATCTAGTGCTGCAGAACAAGGTACTGTGGTACAGGCATAGGATAACTACTGTAGACACTCCCATTTCATAAAAGGAGAAAATGGGAGATACACAGGAGTTGTTGGTCCATAGAACTTCTGAAATCTAACCAGGTAAATTTCGGAAGTTTCTTAATTAGTACTCAGCACTACTTCTGCTTGGGAATAATTCTCCATGGCTTAGGGCTCTTGGTTCCAGCCTCTGAGTCATCCAGCCTTTTCCATGAAAAGTGGCCTTCATATGCACCTTGTAGTTTTCTCAGCCTGCTTTCTGCTGGTTAGAATCTTGAAGGTTCAAAAACCTTTTTCATTTTGTACTGTCTTTGTCTTTCTTAGTCTAAGCTGGCAGTGTTTCTGCCAATACAATTCTCTAAACAACTTTATGGTTCTCTCATTAAGTTCACTATATTAGACAAAATCACACCTACATATCCCTTCAAGGTAAGCCCTTCTCTGCTTAAAGATCTTAGAACCCTTTGTTTGGATAGTTCTCTAAGGCACCAGTTTAGATCTTTTTAAGGTCTTAAAGGATTTTACAGGCATATCCTTTGCTTTGTCTTTAGACCCAGCTTTCCTGGCCATGCCCTGGATTTCTTCTTTGCCTGGAAGCCATTTCTTGATTTCAGAATCATTTACCACCTGATAAAGCTAGGAACTTTTACTAGCAAGTCCTGGCTCTTTTTTGTCTAGCACTCCTTCTTAAGCTTGTATCTCTACTCTTGGATTTTAATATGAGTAATAGGTAGAAGCCAGGATGCACTTCAGCACTGCCTGGAAATCTCCTTATGTAGATCACATAGTGTATTAGGCACATTTTCTACTTTCTGTGTACTGCAGGTGATAGTGTTGCAAAACTTTCTGCCACCGCATGGCAGGTATCCCCTTTCCATCCATTTCCAGTAACATTTTCCTCACTTCCTCACCAGCAGCCTCCTCTAAGGCCATCAGGTTTGTATTAATAATCTCTTTGAAGTACCTTAGACATTGACTAACACTCTCTTCAAGTTCTTCCCCTTTTCACTCACTTCCCTGCTCCAAAGCCTCTCCCACATTTTAGACTTTTGTTACAATAGCACCCCATTTACAGGTACCAAAATCTATAGAAATCACCTACGGCTGTGTGACAAATTACCCCCAAACTTGATTACCTAAAACAGCAAATATTTATTATCCCAAAGTTTTGTTAGAAATTTTTGCAGTGACTTAACTGGGTGTTTCTAGTTCAGAATTTCTGGTAGGGTTGTAGTCAACACATCAGTTGGAGCTGCAGTCATCTGAAGGTTTGATTGTGCCAGCGGATCCATTTCTAAGATGGCTCACTCACAAGGCTCTTGGTAGGAGGCCTCAGCTCCTCACTACAAGGGTCTGTTCATAGAGTTGATTGAGTTTTCTCATGGCATGACAGTTGACTTTCCCCAGATCAAGTGATACATCTAAGACAGAACAAGGCAAAAGGTACAGGGTCTTTTATCACCTAACTTCAGAAGTCATTCTTTGTCATTCCTGTGATATCCTAGTGGTGACACAGGTCAACCTTCTTCAGAGTGGAGGGGACTACACAAAGGCACAGATAATAGGAGGCAAGGATCATTGGGGCTATCTTGGAAGTGAGCTGGCATAAGGATCAATAGCAGAATTTAGGGTTTGGGCTGAGGAATGGGATCCACTAAGGAGGAATAAAAAGTATAAGGACAACTAAGATGTCACAGGAAAATCAGGACCTAATGGTGTTTTAAAAGCCAAGAAAGGAGACTGTCTAGAGGGATAGAATTTAAAGTGTTGTCATATGTCATAAGGAGATTGAGTGAGGCCAGAATTGAAAAGAGGAACCCATTGTATTTGACAATTGGGACATCATTGATGACTCAAAGAAAGCAATTTCAGTGGAGAGAGGGATAGAAGGCAGATTACAGTGGGTTGAGAAATGAGTGGGAAGTGAGGAAGTAGAGAGGGCGAGGATGAATTTTTTTTTTTTTTTTTTAATCTCAATTGGGTGTTAACTACAGAAAGCTGCAGGGTCAAGGGAGGGTTTTAAATGGAAGAAATTTAGGCATGTTTATACATGAGACATAACAGAGAGATTGATGATGCAGAAGAAAGAAAGATTAATGGCATAAGGTCTTAGAAGGAGAGAAGAGGAAAGAAACCAGATCAGAGGTAGGAGGACTGACCTTGGATGGGAAGAGGTTTATACCAGGTATCTTACTGATTAATAAGCCACCCCAAAACTTAAATAAGTGGCTTAAATACCATTTATTAGCTCATGAGTCTGTTGATCAGAAATCTATGTGCCCTTAAGGAGAGTCTTCAGCTGGTCTTGCCTGGGCTCACTCAGAACGTTGCAGTGAGCTGGTAGATCTGCTGGCAGGGGCTGGCTGGTCTAGGATGGCCTTACCCACATACTTGGTAGTTGTCAGTCTCTTGGCTAGTTGCGTTGGCTCTTTTCCATGTGACCTCTCCAGCGGGCTAGCCAGGCTTCTTCATGTGGCAACGGTGTCCCAGGAGATCGAGAGCAGAGACTGCAAGGCCTTTTGAACCTAGGCTCAGAACTTGCACAGCAGCACTTCTGCCGTATAATATTGGGCAGAGCAAGTCACAAGGTTAGGCCAGGTCAGCGGGGAAGAAACTAGATCTGATGAGAGTTGCTTCAGAGAATTAGTGGCCATTTATAATTTATCACAAGAGCTTCCTCCTACTCTGATAGGAGGGAGAGGATGAGGATAGGTGTGAATGTGGATGAGGTTGTAGTGAGTATTTGCTGAGAGTGAAAGGGAAGAAAAGGAGTAGGACTTTTTGTGTTTCCACAATATTTAATCCTGTATCTTGCTCATAATAGGCATTCAGTTAATATTCACTAAATAAATAACTATTGGGACTTCTCATGACCTTTCTGATATGTCTCAAGAACATAAATTTAAAATCCTAATTATTTTAACATATTAAAATTATAAACAAACCAGAGTCCAGGGTTCGACCCCTATTAATTACCAGCACCCCCCCAAAAAAATAAATTATAAACACTATTCTTTGCATTGTGGTGGATGCTTTTTTATATACTATGCATGTATACACACAAAGAGGTACTGACCTCAAAATGTATGTCTCAGTATACTGTCAATACAATTGGACTATTAATTAAGAGTAACTCCTGGTCTCCCTCCAGCCCCTGCCCCTTGGCCTCTCTTTGGCCTCTAGTAAAACTCTTATAAAATAGGAAAAGGCTACAGGAGGGGATTAGCAATATATTTCAAGTACTGCCCTCTTTCAGCCCCACACACATGTCCAACGTATCACACTTTTGTTTAACCTTTTGTGTTTATTCTGTGAAAATTCTTGTTTATCATTAACCTAAGGTATATAGTATAATTACTAAATATTATGTACTTAAAGTTAAATCTGCCACATATTGTCTCTTTCTCTAACGTGGAAATAGTTTCCCAGAAATCTACAGTATCACCCTTGTGTAGGGCACAGCTGTCTGCAACTAGCAGTTCCATCAGAGGAGGAAGGATTTTATGCCTCTGCTCCCCAGTGGCAGTAACAGGCTTCTTTTTATTGTTGCTGACATTAAGATAGCTAAAATCAACAGTGAGGTAAACACTACTTGGGACCATCTGGCAAGGATTTTAATCCAAAATATTCTGTAAACAGTGACTCCATTTGAGGACCTGGGAACTACTGTCCAGTCGCCATCAACGGCATTTTTATTTCAGTTTTAAGTAGCAATTGAAACAGCAAAAAAGTGGACTGTAGATTCAGTCCCCTTGCTTTCTCTCTAAAAATATTTTTAATCTCATCGGGTATTCCAGGAAACTTACATTCTCTGAGGGAGTTTACAGTGCCTTCTGAAGTGGCCAGTAGAAGTAAATGGTGCCCTAGCAGTTTTAATCATTATGTGTCTAATGCATAGAACATATTTAGAATTTCTTCATTTTCTGTTGGGAGATAAAGTACATTTATTCTACGTAAATCAGAGGCAGAAGTTGGGATTGAGTTTTCTTTGTCCTGTGTAATTCAGTTTCTTTGTAGAAGTAGTTTGCAATATGAACTATTTCAAGACTTTAAAAGTCTTTCACAAGAAATAGCAAAGATAGGATTGTGATAGAGCACTTTATCCAGTCCCAGGGCTGATTCCTGGAGTTTTCTAAAAGTCTGCATGAAAGGAGATGACTGGGGTTTATTTCATCTGCGAAGAGCCCATAGGAATGACTGCTGGTGTTGCTAATGGTCTCTCTGTCCCTCCCCTGGCAATAAATTTTAGATATTGAAATATAGCTTTGGAGAAAAATATACTGAAGATTCCTTAAGCTTTTTACAAGACACTCAAAGCCTTTTCATAAGCCAGTGCTCTGCAAATGTGAATTCTTGATGTCTAAACATAAAGGTCCTTTACCGAACTAATTTTAAATGTGAATTTTAATACAGAGTACTTGGAGAAAGGGAATGCAGCTGGACTATTAAATAAAGCATGGTATTTTTCCATTTTTTTAAGTAATGGGAAATAATGATTAAGAATGTTATAAAGATTTCAGCATACATAATGTGATTGTCTTTAATCATAACCTGTTACCACAAGTCTATGTAACAAAAGCATTAACTCAAAGACAATGGTATACCTATTTTACTGTGGCACTTTTTAATTATTTCCATGCTTTTTAATTATTTCCAGGATATTGAAGAACTTATTATTTAAAGGTCAGAATAATGCCCAAAACATGGCCAAGCCCAGTGAGTGTCAGATGCATGGAATGTTGGATGACTTCATAGTTATGAAATTATTTCATTTCTCATGATAATTCCTGACTTGCCAAGTTAGTGAATTTTAAGAACTCTAAGAGGAGATTTTAAGATAAATGTGAAATAATCCATACTTTTGGAGTCAGGGACTTCCCTTTAGGCATTAGTTCATGTTTGACTTGCTTGACTTCCACTTGGGGATAAAATGAGTTAGGACAAGGTCTTAGATACAACATTCCCTTACTGGGAAAAAAAACCAACTTGCACAACTTTGGCTGGCTCATGTTTCTTGTTATACATGCACTAAGAAGAAGTGGTTGCCATGAAATACTTTATTTAACCTTTACAAAAATGTTTTCTTAGTATGGCAAGGCAGTTTAGTTAAATGA
>NW_007726997.1:66933-69462 GCF_000696425.1 Galeopterus variegatus | reverse complement strand
AAAAAAAAAAAGAAACAAAACAATAGATATGTCTAATGTTGAAATGACCTCTTTAAAACAAGTCTATATATCATTTCAAACTTTTTATTTTTGTTTTTATTTTACTTTTTGTTTTTTATACATATATAGAGTACAACGTTGATTTTCAATAATTGTGGACAAGGTGTGGTGGTTAGATGGGTGTAGTCAGCTTGCTCATCATTACAATATGCCATCATTTTTGCGTCCGTTGGCCAATTCCTCATTATCGCCCTTCCCTCTCCTCCTCTCCTCCCCTTTTCCACCTCTAGCTTTCTAAAACTTCAACATATTACTGTGGTTGTTGTTTCTTTCTTTCTCTCTGTCTCTCTTAATTGTTCATTTGTTCGTTTATGGTTTCACCTCCCAGTTATGAGTGAGAACATGCGGTATTTCTCCTTCTGTACCTGAGTTGTTTCACTTAGAATAGTTTTCTCCAGGCTCATCCATGTTGCTGCAAGTGGTAGAATTTCATTCTTTTTTTATGGCTGAGTAGTATTCCATTGTGTATATATACCACAATTTCCTTATCCAGTCATCCATCGATGGACATATAGGTTGATTCTATCACCTAGCTATTATAAATAGAGCTGCAATAAACATGGGAGTGCAGGCAATCCCTTCGACCTGACGTTTTCCAATCCTCTGGATATATCCCCAGTAGTGGGATTGTTGGATCATATGGCAGTTCTATCTGTAGTTGTTTGAGGAACCTCCATACTGTTCTCCATAATGGCTGGACTAATTTACAGTCCCACCAACAGTGCAGGAGGGTTCCTCTTGACAGCATTTGTTATTCTCTGTGTTTTTTATAATAGCAAGTCTGATTAGGGTGAGGTGATATCTCAGAGTGGGTTTGATTTGCATTTCCCTGATGATTAGTGATGTTGAGCATTTTTTCATACACCTGTTGGCCATGTGCATTATATCTAATTTCATGATTGAAATATCCAAAAAAGTTATGCATAAAATTTAAAAATATTTTTGATGTTTGAGACAACTTACTCATTGAATTTTTTTTCAAAATTTTTGAAGGAAATTACTTTTCCCTAATGTAGATCGTTAGATTTAGATAATTTTTTAGCAAAGAATACCCATTAAACATCCCATTGTTTTGTAGAAATGTATAAATCAAAAGCGCCACTACTATTCTCTTTAACGTTTTAAACTTATTTTATCTTTCTTTTTTTAACTTATTTTCTTAAGTATGTAAATTTTAGCCAGCGTTTGAACAGACTAATGCCTGAGCAGTAAAAATCCTAAACAAATTCTTGAATTTAGAGTTCTGTTTATAGTTATTAATGAAAAATAATGTTTAGAAGACTCTATGGCTTGATTATAGATATTTTCAAGCATTGATTAAGTCTTAATGTTTGCTAGAAATGTATGACACTTGACATCCTGACTTGCCCGTGGAAATTCAAATAACTGTTATAAACCAGATGATGAAATGACACAATGCACTGTTTTAAAAAAGGGAAGAATATAGATAAAATATATGGATAGTGTTATTTCAAATAGGCAAACAATGACGTTCTTGTCAGTTACTTTGTTTCATTGTCTNATAGTGTTATTTCAAATAGGCAAACAATGACGTTCTTGTCAGTTACTTTGTTTCATTGTCTTTCATGCTTCAGTCCCTGGTGTTTATTGAGGATTGATGCTCAGAGGGGAAAGAGCAGTTACTGACCTCAAAGTTCACTGCCCCATCGCTCTTGCTTTCTGTACCACTCACTCTCTTTGGCAGGTCCTTTCCCCAACCACCACTCCTCCACATCCCCAAGAATCTACACACCTGCCTCTTGGCTGCCCAGGAGCAAGATTAGGCCTCCTAAAACAATCATGTCTTCTGAAAGAGTCATGTTCCTGCCTGACTCTTTTCTTTCCAGGATTCAATATTCAGTAGCTCCATTTGGATTATGATCTAAACTATTAGGAAAGTAAGCTGATGAGTTCATAATATAAAGTTAATTTTCCAAATTATATTGACAAGAAGTGTGACCAGAAGTTGTTTGCACCAATAGTTCAAAGCCCTAGCTTGTCACTTTATGACTTGTCTTTGTTTTTAATGCAGTCTGTATGCTTTGTAGACATTAATTTTGAACTGAAAGAGCCACTTTGTCCCTGATAGTCACATGGCAAGTTGTGTTGTCACCTACTTTTCTTTATCAGAAGTAATAATATTGTCATCTTTTATTTCCTTTCAACCTGTCTTTTTTCATGTTATTCCTTTGGGTATGTAAAATGTGTCCTCTGGTCAAACCTTTACCTTTCCCAAGCAAAACACCTCCGGAATCCTACCACATTTTTTTTCTCTTATTTTGTAATAAAAGGTTGCATTGTAATTCTTCTTGTTGAATATCTGTTTCTCTCACTATATTGTGAGCATTGTCAGCCTAATGAAGCGTCTTATTTTTCTCTGTATTCTCCATGTGTAGTACAGTTAGTAGCTTATGGTAAAAATTGAATAGCTATAGATCCTTAAAAATACTTGTTAAATAGAAAAAAAAA
>NW_007726997.1:62751-66581 GCF_000696425.1 Galeopterus variegatus | reverse complement strand
TTGTGTTGTCACCTACTTTTCTTTATCAGAAGTAATAATATTGTCATCTTTTATTTCCTTTCAACCTGTCTTTTTTCATGTTATTCCTTTGGGTATGTAAAATGTGTCCTCTGGTCAAACCTTTACCTTTCCCAAGCAAAACACCTCCGGAATCCTACCACATATTTTTTCTCTTATTTTGTAATAAAAGGTTGCATTGTAATTCTTCTTGTTGAATATCTGTTTCTCTCACTATATTGTGAGCATTGTCAGCCTAATGAAGCGTCTTATTTTTCTCTGTATTCTCCATGTGTAGTACAGTTAGTAGCTTATGGTAAAAATTGAATAGCTATAGATCCTTAAAAATACTTGTTAAATAGAAAAAAAAAACCAAAAAACTGTTGCCCCAGGTTAAAAACCTCACATAATCACATTAAGCTGCTCTAAGAATTATGTAAATATGTAATATATATATATATATATATATAGCAAGCAAGATCCTGTACTAGGAACAGTGTAGGCTGTAGAAATGAACTGAGGATTATGTCACCCTCTTAGCAAGGTGCCAAGAGTACAAATGGGGAAACTTTGACTTTGACTGGACATATGGGGAGACTTCATGCAAGATGCTGAATGTGAGTTTTTAAAATAGAAATGTATAATTTCTTTTTACTTGAAATGTATGCTCCGTATGCTTTCTATTAAGACATTTTTCATTTTAATAACATTAATTTTTATCTGATTGAAAATAACATTTACAGTATAAAATTTGGAAATTACATGAAAGCACATAAAACACACATGAAAAAAGGAAACAAGACAAATCTGAAACATTTCTAATTGTTTTGATTTAATACTCATTTTTGATGCTATTTTATGTACAAATATCACAACTAAAATTTTTGAATATTTACTTTTGGTTATATTTTCTTAATCTTGATTCATTTATTCAACAAATATTTATTCACTATCCAGTGCGCCACCGGGCCGGCCCTGAATATTTACTTTTGGTTATATTTTCTTAATCTTGATTCATTTATTCAACAAATATTTATTGAACGCCTACTACACTATAGGCTCTTAGGATATAGTGATGGGTTTAGAAGTTTAAAAATAAATTGTGCCTATGTTTTAATATATATTAATATATTTTACATAGTATTTATAGTTTATTATAATATATTAATACATATTAAAATAATTGATAGGCATACATTGATATATTTATTTCATTATGTTTGTTTATTGTATTATAACATATTATTAACATTTATGTTATATATGTATTTATATATTATAAAATAACTGAGTATATTGATATATTTATTGCATTATATTTATAGCTTTATAATATATTAACATTTATTTTATATATATATTTATGTAATATATGTATTTATAATGTTTATATTATTATATTATAACATTAATATTTATATATTATTATATACAAGTATATTAATGTAATATATATTCGCTAGTTTATTTCACTTGGATTGCATGTTAATTTTTTAGAACTTGTAAATTTTCTAAAATGAATATAATGGATGGATTAGGAAATTTTAAAATTTTGTTTAGATTTTCAATTTCTTTTTAGAACATTACATATTACTATAGCGTAAATTATTATAAATTGCAAAAAACACAAATGAATCTGAAGACAAATTTTTATTTTGTGATTATCAAGGTAGAAAAAAATCTTAACAGTAGTTTTAAAATGAATAGTGAAATATGTAAGTTCACAGAAAAGTATTTGGTACCTTCATCATTTATATTTTAATATGTAATTTCAAATTTTAATTAACATCCCCTTTCTCTTTGTCTTCCTTGGTGTATTCTGTTTTCCTAGATTTCATCTTATTTTTCTTTCCTTCTGAATATATCGATTCAAGAATTTTCCCTTTGGACATGACTGTGGGTGGTCCTCAGAGCTGATCCCTAACTCCCTGATCATTAATTCAGCTTTAAGTTTTATTTTGTATAAGAAAAAAAAAATGAGTTGAAAGCTGTATATGCTCCCATCTGAGGTCTTCAGTGGAAAAACTACAAATTTAGTCTGGCTGCCAGCGTAGCACTGGGGGGTCTGCTGGAAAAAAAAGAAAATGTAGCCCCTTGAGACCTTCCAACGAGTGTGGCCACTGTACAACCTGCCTTATTGCTTAGTTTCAGTTGTCATTGAAAACTTCCAACAAGAGTGTTTCCTATTTGACTTTTTCCCCCCAATGGAAAATATGAGACATTAGCTAAGTAAGCCAAAAAGAATGAAAAGCCTGGATACATGGTGGAGGAAGTGAGTCAGTAAGGGAAACTGTTAATAGAAAAGAGGTGAAAGAAAATTTCCAAATTGATAAGAGAACATAAAAATACCTTGGGCTGTAGGCAAAAAGCATAGTTATTTTTTGTTAAGCCCGTGTTTCTGGCCCACATTGCCTCTCATTCTGATTATTGCAGTTTTCCTGCCTCTACCTGCCATGCTTACTCTGCTCCTTGTTCACCTGTCCAGAAGGCGTCAGTGACCCACTAATTCCTGTATAAAGTGCAAATTCCGGAGCTTAGGAAATCAGTGCCAGCCACCTGTCTAGATCTACCTAACTGACCTTATCCCCCACTCCTTTTTTCATGTTCCCTTTTCTCCATCCGTTTGAGACTATTAACTTTGCCCAAGCATGCCTTCTGCTTTTCACATCTCCGTTTGTCTCTTTGGCCTGGGAATGAACTGTCATCTTTGCCAGTTGAAATCCTACCCAAACTCTGAGACCCAGATGCTTCGTGAGCTTTTTTAGTCACAGCAGCCTTAAACAGGCCTCCCTTATCTGGACTACTGTATCCGTTTGTACCTCTCCTACTGCTTCTTGATAGTTATTTGTTCTCACCTTATTTTCCGTAGGAGATAGTAAGCTCCATATGGGGCAAAGAACACATTTCTTCCTCCTTGCTTCCTCCATAGTGCCTAGCATTTTTCTTCCTTGTAGTACCTGAGTAATGAAAATGTATTGGATGAATGATAGAAATCTCAAAAAGAATCAGGCAGTCTAAGACAAATTTTATACCTTACTGCCTGATTTTACACTTCTTTCTATATAGAAATAAAAATAAATATATGAATATTTGTTATAAAATGGAGACTTTAAGTACCTGTAGCAGTGAAATTTAGTCTGTGGGTCCAGCAAGCACAAAACCTCCCACTGTGGTTTGGCGTCTGTAGGTATCTGAGCACTTGCCATCCAGTGCCAGACCTAGTGCCACAGGCTCCTAGGCAATGGTGATTATACCTGGGAAGACGGACTGAAGCATTCCTGGGCCTCCCAAATTCCTTTGTGTGGATTCTTCTTTCAAGAATGTAATTCCTTTCCTAATAAATTACATATATTTCATCGCCAACCATATTTGGATGTTTTTTAACAGTAAATCAAACATTGTAAATATTCAGTTGATAATACATGTGGAGAGAAATGTTATAAATATTTTTCCCCTTTTCTGCATGAACAAAATCCAAATGTATCTGAATTTTCATAATTCAAAGAAAAATATCAGTGTCAACGTTATGAGAACAAATAGCTGCCAAGCAAAACCTGACAGCATATTCCTTGGTGACATCCAGTCACTAAAAGTTGTGTACACAGAGTGAGCAGCTATCTAAAACTGAGCTCACATGCAAATGTGAACACTCCTCAATTAAAATTACATTGTGTATATTAAAACTTTCTCTAGAGTCTATGGAATGTTTAGGAAAAATATAGCTGAGCCTGACCTTATGTACCTTGCCTCATTTTTTTTTTTTTTTTTTTTTTTTTCCTTTCCAGCTACTAGTTTTTCCAAAGAAAACAAGTTTTTTGTTTTTTTTAGTTTTG
>NW_007726997.1:37170-62741 GCF_000696425.1 Galeopterus variegatus | reverse complement strand
AAGAAATGCATTGGCGTTAACTAAGGTGGTGAAAATCTCTGGTTCCAATTTACAAACCCCTTTTTTTTTTTTTTTTTTTTTTGTCATTTCCAGCTACTAGTTTCTCCTAAGAAAACAAGTTTCTTGTTTCTTTTAGTTTTGTGTGTGCCCTGAGCTTTATTCCCAATTGCTGCTATGAAAAACTGAAATGGATCCCAAACACTGCTATTGTTTTTCTTTTTTTCCTTGTAACTAATATTTAAACATCAAAGATACTCTGGTACTTTTATGTTGTAGAGTGTATAAAAGAGCGTATTTTCCCTAAAGGTATTTGTTGTGCAGGATTTTTTGTTTGTTTTTTGGCTATTAGCCTTCTCTTTTAGAAGTCATCTGACTGGTAGTTTTTGATTTCACAGGATCACTGGCAGTTGTGTGGAGGAAGAACTGCAGTGAGGACGTATTAAAAGCAAGGAGAGGGCCAGCCCGTGGCTCACTCGGGAGAGTGTGGTGCTGATAACAACAAGGCCACGGGTTCGGATCCCATATAGGGATGGCCGGTTAGCTCACTTGGGAGAGTGTGGTGCTGAGAACACCAAGGCTACGGGTTCAGATCCCATATAGGGATGGCCGGTTAGCTCACTTGGGAGAGTGTGGTGCTGATAACAACAAGGCCACGGGTTCGGATCCCATATAGGGATGGCCGGTTCGCTCACTTGGGAGAGTGTGGTGCTGATAACAACAAGGCCACGGGTTCGGATCCCATATAGGGATGGCCGGTTTGCTCACTTGGGAGAGTGTGGTGCTGATAACACCAAGGCTATGGGTTCAGATCCCATATAGGGATGGCCGGTTCGCTCACTTGGGAGAGTGTGGTGCTGATAACACCAAGGCCACGGGTTCGGATCCCATATAGGAATGACCGGTTAGCTCACTTGGGAGAGTGTGGTGCTGAGAACACCAAGTTAAGGATTAAGATCCCCTACCAGTCATCTTTAAAAAAAAAAAAAGCAAGGAGATGAGTTAGAAGATTTGAATATATTTGAATAAAGTACTTTATCCAGATATTTATTTATTTATTTATTTATTTTTTTAAAGATGACCGGTAAGGGGATCTTAACCCTTGACTTGGTGTTGTCAGCACCATGCTCAGCCAGTGAGCAAACCGGCCATCCCTATGTGGGATCCGAATCCGGGGCCTTGGTGTTATCAGCACCGCACTCTCCCGAGTGAGCCACGGGCCGGCCCTTTATCCAGATATTTAAAAACAAGCCCTACGTTAATCATCCATCAAAACTCATACTGTGATGACCAATGGCCTTGGGAAATTTTAAAACTTGAGCACATTATCAGGACTCCTCCTGAGGCTGAAACTAAAAAATAATCTTCTTCCATTAAGACTTTTATTATTAAGGCAATTCCCATGTAAATCCTTGGTATGTTTATTATAAGAGCCTATAATGATAGATCTTATAGGAGTTTTCAAAGTTTTATTGAATCTGTTAATTGGAAGTGTTCATGAGATTTGCCTTTGATTAGCTCTGTTAAAAAATTACATGTGATGTGAAAGAAAATATCAAATTATGTTTGTGTATCATATAAATTTTTTTCTTAAAATATCTGTTTTCTTTCTTTATACTTACAACTCATATAGAACATTATTTTCATTTAAACCTGTATCCTAAAGAAATAGTAATTATTATGTTTTTTTGGAATACTTATGTAGGTGAATTGATTTTCTTATTAGGTAGGAGTAGAAATAGGAAATATTTGAATGACCGCAAAAGAAATCCCAGTATTGCCAAAAGTGGCAATACTATATGAATCAATGTAAATATGAATCAGGAGACCCAAATGGTAGAAATTACAATACATAAAGGAGAAAAATAGAAAGAACAAAGACATGTTACATTCAAAATGTTGAAGGTATTCCTAATTTGATATATGTGATCTCATAAAGAGAGTATATTAAATGAACTGCATCTTCAAATTACTGTTTTGTTCTTCATCAAAAGAAAAAATAAGAAATAGCAATTTAGGGTCAAAAATAATGCCAGAAACCAAGTTTAGCTTTAATTACTGTCTAGCCATAAGAAGAAATAAACTATCAGCCAAGACTAAGGTCCTTTGATCTCACATTTCAACCTTCTTGTCCTCCAGATGAATGAAATGGTCTTTTCTCAAATTTTCAACAGGCCTTTTACCATTTGATAGGACAATTATTTTTAAGAAGGTTTAAAATGTGATCTGGAAAACCACATTGACTCTCTGTGGCATATTTGCTATTCTTAGCCTGGTGGAATAAGCTGGAAGTGGATGGATGAATAATGCAGGTTAGAAAGAAAACAGATGCTGAATATTACAAATAGGAAGGTTTTCCAGCAATGAGACTTTCATTTTAGGACTAGATTTTTGTTGGCACATTTGGCATTATGACGATTATTATTTTTCTCTCCAGCTGTTACACATCTGTATTGAAGGTTGGGGCAATTGGCGTTGGTCAGAGCCTTTCAGTGTGGACCATGCTGGGACTTTTATTAGAACAATTCAGTATAAGGGTCGAACCGCTTCACTCATCATCAAGGTTCAGCAACTTAGTGGAGTGCAAAAACAGGTAAGTTTCTTCATGTTCATGACCCAGAAAACTCTTAATTATTTGATGTAATGGAGATGAAACTTAAAGAAATGAAAATAATTAATTAAAAAGTCACAGTGGTTTTGCCTAGTTATGCCTACTACTAGCATGCACAAGAGCACTTAACAATTGCTTGCTGATGATCCTGATGATGATGATGGCTTCAAACCCCTTGTCCCACATCTTTTACAAGAGCTGCTAACGAGCAGTAAAATTTACTGATTTTAGTTTCACCCCTTCTCCCTGTCACCACCTACCTTCTGGTGGAGGTGCTAATGAGCTGTGAAATTGCCAAAAGGCCTTTACTGAGAAGGAAAAGAAGCAAAGGGTAGTGGGACTCTGGATAATCCACAAGTGGATAACCAAGAGTTGTTCTCATGCATGTAAGAATAATCGGTGTGGAAGTGTTGTGATACTGTCCATGACAGAGTGGGCCTGGGTCTCCAGCAAGCTTTTCTTTTCCTAGGAGTTAATATTAACTGCAGTAAAAATTCACTGCAGTCTGACTCTTGGCATATAAAACCTTAGCTCTCAGCACATATTTTTGCGTATTTTATAAAACTTCCTTTTGGCTGTTTTTGAAGTTCTAAGACTGCAAAGGGGGAAAAAACTATCTGACACTTTTTTTTGTTCTTAAGATGTGAAAATGTGGTTCCTAAAAGATGTTTTTTAAGCGTGGAGCATATGACAAGAGTAGAAAGAAAAAAAGGAAGTATTAAAATCTGAAAACTGGCTTCACTGCACACATAATAGCTGGATTTGTCATAAGAATTTTAACATACACATCGGCATCTGGATTTTAACAGTCTATCCAGAGCTTACGTGAACCAAGGACATGAGAGAAACAGCACAAAGTCCCTGGAAAAGGGGAGCGTCCCTTATCAAGCAGCAGGGGCTGTTGTATTGCTGTATGCCAGGGAGTAAGCAAGAAGCAACTGGTGAGATGAATAGCAGGACCCATAACATATACATTCTTGGTCTGCACCTGATCACAGAACTGGACTTCACGTTCTCATTATTGTGGGCAACAGAAATGAGAAGAGAATTATAGCACTATAGCAGAGGAGTCTTGGAAAAGAAACATGGAAGAGTCTTCCCAATTAACTGATCATTCACCAGAGTGTTTGTTGATTGCCTACAGTAGAACAGGGTAAAATGGAAGATACCAAGTATGTGACACAATCTTTGCTCTGAAATTGCATATTTATATAAACCCGGCAATGTATACAACTGACAGGCTTCACTAAGAAGATATGACTTGAGCAGGGCTTTGGAAAATGTGTAGAATTTGGATTAAGAGAGCATTTCAAGTAGACTGTATAGCATTAACAAAGACACAAATATGGGACAAATGAGTTTTACAGAACGTTCATGAGGGACCAGCCTACTAGTGTGACCTTTGAGCTAGAGAGTCATAAAAACAAGGTGTGTCACTGACTCCCATCTGCCCTCAGAACTCTTCTAATGTGGGGATGGTCTCAACAAGTAATTCATGAGGGACCAGCCTACTAGTGTGACCTTTGAGCTAGAGAGTCATAAAAACAAGATGTGTCACTGACTCCCATCTGCCCTCAGAACTCTTCTAATGTGGGGATGGTCTCAACAAGTATCTGTCTGATGCATCCCACATTTTCTGATTCTGTCACTCATGGTCTTCTAAGAATGCCTTATGCACTTTCTCATGTACTAGTGTGTCTGAAAAACGGTCCTTCAGGCTCTGTTTGAATAATTCAGATGATGAGAGGCTCATTCCCTCACATGGAAGCTCTTTCTGTTGTTGGTTACTACCAGCTATTAGGAAGTTCTTTCCTAATTTTGAACAAAAGCCTTTCACCAGCTTATACCATTCTCCGGAACTTTGAGTCATACCCAGTGATCACACAACAACTCATGAGGATGTCACAAGTCACCTCTCCTGAATCATAGCCCTTCAAAAACACGAGGGGAGCCAGAATGTTTCCCTTGCTAGCTGTGTGATCTTCAGCAAGTTATTTAACGTCTTTGTGAATCACTTTCCTTACCTGTAGAATGGGGATAATAATAGTGCCTTCCTTAGGAAATTAGTGTGAGGATTAGTGTATATGTAAAATGCTTACAACAATTTAACGTCTTTGTGAATCACTTTCCTTACCTGTAGAATGGGGATAGTAATAGTGCCTTCCTTAGGAAATTAGTGTGAGGATTAGTGTATATGTAAAATGCTTACAACATGCCTGGCCCACTGTTAAAGCCCAGTAAACTTCAGTTACAATTATTAGAATGAAATATTCTCAGGCACGAATAACTCTAGTTGGATTTTTTTTGTCTTACTACAATAGTGCCTCATTCTTGCATAGATATTGTGTATTTTCAAAGAATGATGTAAAATTTCAGGGATAAATTAATATATACAATGTTCCTGAACAGATATTACACATGGCAACAGTACACCAGACATCAAAAAAGTTGGCCATTTGAAAAATACATTTCTGAAAAACTATTACAAAGCTTTATCTCTCTTCCTCTCCACCACTGTTCCACACACACACATGCACGCACGCTCGGACGCACACAGAAATTTTAAATGTCTTTTGCAGTTGGATTTCTTTTTTATTGTCAGGGTAGCTTAACTAGCATTCAGATTAGCTCTAGTGAAAGTACATCAGAGACATAGGATTTCTTCAGTTGGTGAGGTTAGGAAGGAAAAATGGAACCAAGCTGCAGAAGACCTTCATGGATTCTTACCTCCCTCACATCGTGGCTTCTTTCCTTGTATCCCACCTGGGCCTAGACATTTGTAATAAACTGCAGCTGCCTGATTACCAAGCCCTATTTGTGGGGTTGAGTATATGTAGATCCCTGATGTACCTTAACCATATTAATATGCCCCTGGATAATGGAGAATTGGCTAAAGCTCTTTTTAACATTGATGTGAAGTTACCTGTAGCCTGCTTTTCTTATACCCCTCTCATTTCCCCAACTGAATGAAAACTGACCACATATAAAATTTCTCAGGAATTTTGTACACTGCACAAGGATATTTCAAAAGGTTTGTAGAGACATGGAATTAAAAGATAATACAAATCTTTCTGTGAATTTTTTGAAGACCCCTCATACATCTACCCATGTACATGTATTTGCTTCTATGTCTCCCATCCCTTTGTTGAGGAAACCTTTCTCACTGTAAAAACTCAAATGTATGTACGTATGTATTGTACATACACTTTCAATCATGGTTAAGATATCATTTTCCAGTGCATCTGGTACGTTGGAGTTATTCTTTAATATCACTATTCCTCTTGGCACTGATCTAATAAGAGTTCTGAAACCTGCTAAGTAAAATCATATGTGGAAATCTTCAATACACATCTTTGTGGCTTTGGGGAAAAGGGGGAATTAGTGTGAAACCTGGAAATGTGTATTAAAAAGAAACCCTACATTTAAAAAAATTAAGTAGCTGTCTTCAACTGATAAATTAATCTTGAAATTCTAACCATAATTTTCAAAATAAAGGCATTGTACGTTTTGCCACTTTGAAGAAAAGCAGACATAGCGCTCCTGAGCCCTGCTCTGGGGCAGCCACGAAAAGACCTCCACTTGGTGAGCGGCCATTGTGGATTTTCCTCCATCTAAGTAGCCTTGCCTCCCTGGCCACTTTTAAGGTTTTTCTTTTTATCAAATTTGAAAGGCTATTTAACAGGCTTTTTAGTTGAAAATGAAACTATAAAAACCCACCAAGAGTATCTTTGTCTTTAAACAAAGTGAGTCCCAGATGGTTGCAGACATTCTGTGGTTTCTATGAGAGACAGCAAAATTCTCTTCTAAATCTTCTGGGGTCCAAATGTTCTAAAGGAAGAGTCGTGTGCATACATTGCCAGGCTTGGGCATATAAAGAATAAGAACAGAGTTAAATACTGTTTCAGGGTTTTCAAAAATGTTTATTTAAAGTTAGGCAATGCTGTGGCATCATAAGACTTATCATGAGTGTCTAGTAACCCAGAGTACATGCTAGAGAAAAGCTGCCTCATAGTTCAGTTGACTTTTATGGTTTGTTATTGTGAAAGAATAGTTTTAGAAGATTATAATGGCTAGAGTATCTAGGGAAAATATAACAGTTGAGCACAGCTTGCTTTTATAGATACGCTCCTTCTAAAGAAAATTCAAATGAATAGATGGTTGGAAAGTAAATGTTTAAGAAAAAGCTAAACCTCACTATTTCAAATAGTGCAAGGTAAAACAACAACGACATTTAACTTTTGGTCTATCGATCTGGTGGGTTTGTTTCAAGTAAATAATAGTTCATTCATAAGTAGTTTTTCATATTTATTTGTTTAAATGAAAGCTCATTAAAAATGATGGTTACAGAGAGCTATTAAGGATATAGTAAAATGTATCAATTAGGATGCTTACAGCTTGACATTATATAATATGCTTTTTAATCTTCATAACAAGTTAATGAGGCAGGTACTGTTATTATTTCTATTTTACGTGTATTATTTCACATAATAAGAAGGAAGAAGACAGGATCATTGTTATCTAAGCAACTCGGTGCTGTATCTGCTTCTCTGCCATCCTCTTGGATTTGCCTTTCTGGTCTCAAGATGGCTGCAAAAGCTATATACATCCTCTCATAACATCCTCCATGACAGTAAAGGAGGGCTTTCTCTTCTCAAATTGTCACCCTTATTATCAAGGGGTAAAATCTTTCCCAGAGCCTTTTACCAGTCTTCCCTTTTCATATTGTTAGCCAAAACAAAGTTCCATGTTTACACTAAACTAGTCCTTAGCAAAAGGACAATGGAATTATCAGGATTAGCTTGTACCAGTTATGATACAGCCTCTGGGGGCGGGGGCGAGGGCGGTGTCCACCCTCCCTGAGTACTTTGCTTGCTATCTTTTGACACCTAAACAAAATTAGAGTTTTAAACAGCAGGGAAAAGGAGGAACAGCTATTGGGAAGAGAACAAATGGTATCTGCTACATTTACATTATAATGGGCAGCAGCCTTATATTCTTTTTTATAGTTTCTAAATTTTCAGGATTAGCTTGTACCAGTTATGATACAGCCTCTGGGGGCGGGGGCGAGGGCCGTGTCCACCCTCCCTGAGTACTTTGCTATCTTTTGACACCTAAACAAAATTAGAGTTTTAAACAGTGAGGGAAAAGGAGGAACAGCTATTGGGAAGAGAACAAATGGTGTCTGCTACATTTACATTATAATGGGCAGCAGCCTTATATTCTTTTTTATAGTTTCTAAATTTTCTTAATGAGTAGGCATTAATTTTATGAGAGACAGACTATTGGGGTAATTATCAACAAAGGCTCTGGGCCAGACTGTCTGGGTAACACCAGGCAGGTTGTTCAGAATCTATTTTTTCCTTGTTGATATGGGGAGTCATAGTAGAACCTATTTTATAAGTCTGGTATGAGAATAATAGAATTAATTTGTGAAAATGCTTTGGATCGTTTAGGGGTCTCCAGAGAAACAGAACCAGTTAGATGGGGGTGGGGGAGGAGGGTGAGGAGAGAGAGAGAGAGAGAGAGACAATGATTGATTACAAATTGGCTCACATGATTATGGACATAGAGAAGTCCCAGTATCTTTAGTCAGCAAGCTGGAGACCCAAGAGAGCCAATGTGTAATTTCAGTGTAAGTCTAAAGGCCTAAGAACCAGAAAGGCTAGTAGTGTAAATTCCAGTCTGAAAGCCGGTAGGTTCAAGACCCGAGAAGAACCAGCATTTCAGTCTGAGTCTGAAGGCTGGAAAAGACCAGTGTCCCAGCTCAAGCAGTCAGGCAGAATGAGCTCTCTCTTACTCAGCCTTTTTGCTCCATTCACCTCTTCAGCTGATTGGATATGTCCACCCACACTGGGGAGGGCAATCTGCTTTACTCAGACTACCAGCTCACATGGCATCCAGAAATATCTTTACAGACACTCTCAGAATAGTGTTTACTAAATGTCCGGGCACCCCATGGTCTAGCCAAGTTGACTTATTAAAATTAACCATCACATGTAAGTATACTATACATCTATACTAGTTATTGTTATTAGTTTATAATCTGAAAAAATATTACAAATAAGAAATCCAGTAAGTGAAATTCTTGTTTTCCCCAATAATGATGAATATTCATATTACAGAATTTGCTTTCTAAAAGTATTCACTACATAAGAGTAAATTTTGCATTATCTTTTCAATTTCAATCAGTTGAAAAAACATTTCTTAGTACTATACTCTTAACGGGGTGCAAAGTTGGATAATCTATGGGTTTAATGGATAATTCAGTATGTTTTATAAAGGTATGACTTCTACATTGTCGAAAAACCTGAATAAAGTAAAATATAATTAGGTATCTAGGTTAAAGATTATTAGTATTATCAGTTTATACAGAGTTCTCTTACTGGATGAGAGCATGATAAACCCTTGGAAATCAGTTTCAAGAAAGAGATTGATCAGTTTCCCTCTCAGTTACCAGAGCTAAATGCTTGTTTTCAGTCCCCATCTTTTTGGACTTCTACATTATTTGACAGGATTCACCACCATCTCCTGGTCAGTCACGTGTCGCATGGCTTCAGCAAAACTGCTTTCTCCTGATTCACCTCCACACTCCTTTACCTCTTCTTCTCTGTCCCCTTTTTTGGCTTCTTACCCTGACTTTGCACCTAAAGAATTAGTCAATTTTGGGGTTTGAGCTTCTGCTCTCTTTTCCAGGTAAACAATCTTCTGTCTTTGTGTGTTTCAAGGCTTTTATTTCACAAGTCTTTTTTTCCAGCTTCACCTTCTCTCTTCAAGCACCTGACCAGTATTTCTAACTGGACACTGGACCCTGCCTATGTGACAGTCCTGAAATATCTTCTGTCTTTGTGTGTTTCAAGGCTTTTATTTCACAAGTCTTTTTTTCCAGCTTCACCTTCTCTCTCAAGCACCTGACCAGTATTTCTAACTGGACACTGGACCCTGCCTATGTGACAGTCCTGAAAACTCAACATGACCAAAGCAAAATTCATTGTTTCCTTCAAGTCTCTTTTTTTTTCTTGTACTGTCTAAGCTAATGACTTCATTTTCTTTTCATTAATATCAACACAGTTTACTCTGTCTGAACAATTACATATTTCCAATTAATGAAGTCTGAATTTATGAAGCCTTACGTATTTATTCATTGTCTTTTAGATTATCATCTGTGGAAGACAGATCATCTGTAGTTACTTGTCTCAAAGCATAGAACTAAAAGTCGTTCAGCATTACATTGGTCAAGATGGACAAGCTGTGGTTCGAGAACATTTTGACTGCCTCACAGCCAAACAGAAATTGCCTTCATACGTACTGGAAAACAATGAACTGACAGAGTTGTGTGTGAAAGCCAAAGGAGATGAAGATTGGTCAAGAGATGTGTGCCTAGAATCCAAAGCCCCTGAGTATAGCATTGTCATTCAGGTATGAGAAGTAGTACAGTATAGAATACAGCAACTTTGAAATTTTCTCAATATGCTATTTACATGTTTAATACAGCACTTACTTTATTAAAAAGTGATGTATGAAAAAGGGGGGCAATCTGAAATAATATGGGAAGGCTTTGAATAGTACTTTTCAAACTATTTCCTCCCCATCCCACAACAACATGTTTGTATCAGTTCCAGTAGTTCTAAGAGTCAAGACTCTATCCCTCCCAAATGGAGGTGAGTTATATCTTGAAAAAGATTTTGATGCACCAGGACCTGGTGTCCTTCCCTCTTGTGGATATTAGTGATGATCTGTTACTTTTTTTTTTTAATCTCTATCTCAATCTTCACCATCATCACTTTCATTCCCCTAAAGAAAAAATCCTCCCACTCAGTCTTATAGATCAGTCTCTCCTTATACAAATCCCTTCTTCGTCTTTATGTAAAGAATCAGCCCCATCAACTCACTGCACAATCACTTTATGCCATAATGAAGTCTGTTTTTGTTTAGTTCTTTTTTAATGGCTTTTTTCTATAACTTTATTTTTATCTTCCAAATTGATATTATATCTATGCCTTATTTTGATTAATTAGTGAACTGTTCAGTATTTAATAGGACTCTTTTCTATCTCATGTGCAGGTGCCATCTTCAAACAGTTCCATTATTTATGTCTGGTGCACAGTTTTGACTTTAGAACCCAACTCTCAAGTGCAACAACGAATGGTGAGTGCTTACCCAATCCTAAAATATGGTATATGACTCTAACCTTTTCTGTTCTGAAATAAATTAAGGTCAGAGTGACCCAGGGAAGAGATTTATTACAAGTTTGTTTCAGCATCAAACAGCTGGAATACAACAACAAAGCAAATATGAAAGTTGTTCTGTCCTTTTATTTTTATAGATTGTGTTCAGCCCTCTTTTTATCATGAGGAGTCATCTTCCAGACCCCATTATCATACATTTGGAGAAAAGGAGTCTGGGATTGAGTGAAACACAAATTATTCCAGGAAAAGGGCTGGAAAAACCACTGCAAAACATAGAACCTGACCTTGTACATCACCTAACATTTCAAGCAAGGTACTAGAAAACTCCTTACATTTTCCTAAAAGAAATTCAGTAAAAAGTAACCTTGTACTGTTGCGAAGAGGAAAGGGGAGGGTGGATGGAGTTTTTTGTTTGATTCCATGTCTTATGAGAAAATGGTCTTTTAAAATTGCTCTGCCTAGTGTTCTTTTATTTTCTTCTATAGTTGTAGATAAAATTCAGCCTTTCTCATTGAACTTAGAAATAACCAAACAGGAAACCAACAGAAAGTTTAATGTAATTTGGATTTAATTGACACATGATTTCTCTATTGGAAGAAGAGATGAATAGAGATCTCACCCAAGAATGATTGGGGCGGGGCGGGGCAGGGAGGTGTGAAAGAAAGAGGAAAAGCCCAGATCATCCAAAAACTGTGTCATGAGTTTCTAAATCACCAAAAATGGACTCAATCCCACAAAAATGTATTGGTCTATTATACATTTATAGTTAGTTTTTATTTTTTCGGTAAGTTATAGACCACTTTAGAAATCTGATATTTATTCTTAGTTTTTCTTTCTATTTCCCAGAGAAGAATATGATCCTTCAGATTGTGCTGTTCCCATCTCAACATCCCTCATTAGGCAAATAGCCACTAAGATATACCCTGGAGGCACAGTTAATCAGATCCTTGATGAATTCTATGGGCCAGAAAAGTTCCTTCAACCCACATGGCCCTATAATAAGAAAGATTATGACAGGTATGTTCTATAGCAATCTTTTTCTACAAACATTTCTCAACGTTAAGAAATAACCAGCCACAGAAATATTAGATACTATAAATGGTGTAAAGAAAAGTATTTGTTTGTAGCTGTCAGATTCTGACCTTTTATCGTCTTGTAGGTATCTTTTGTAGATTTCTTTACTCACAATCTGGAACATAATTGCATAAAAAGTTGCTTTCTCCTGCATGCAAATTTAGCCTTGGATGACTCTGGTATGAAGAGGTATCACACAGGAGAGGTGTGTGTCTGGAATCCTTAAACGTATTTTATGAATACTAAACTCATCATATTTCATTGAGTCTCTTGGATGTGGTATTTGGAACAGGAATGAACAGCTGAGTCAGTGGGATAGCCCAATGCGAGTGAAGCTGTCAGTCTGGAAGCCATATGTTAGAACTTTGTTGATAGAACTTCTACCGTGGGCCCTGCTTATCAATCAGTCCAAGTGGGACCTCTGGCTATTTGAAGGAGAGAAGATTGTTCTACAGGTTCCTGCTGGCAAAGTTATTATTCCTCCTAATTTTCAGGTACTATAACTTTTTTAACTAATATGAATTCTTTTTATTAAACAACTAGATTTTATTCTGAGGTTGCATTTATGATCTTAACAGAATGAATCGGTTGTAGAAAACAGTCCACTCAGATGCATACATAAGGGATAGGGAATGTTCTTTGATATTCAAAGACTTTTCAGATGTCTTTTTTTTCCCTATCAGCAGTATTCATACTTGACTTATTAAATTTGATAACTTGTAGTAGTTACATTCTCATTTCCATTGTGTACAGGATATTTGACAAGCATTAGGGTTGGTCTACTCAGTATATGTTAAGGATATTGAGCCATATTATGTGCTAACACGTTCTCTAGATATTCTTTGTGATTCTTGCAGAAATTCTCTGAAATCTGCAAGTTGTTAAGGATTTTTGAGCATCCATTTTGTCAGGGCCCCTTTTCCTGTATAAGGACTTGTATGTCCATAATTATGGATGTCTACCCAGTTGTTGGTTTTAACATGGACTCATTATTGACACAAGGAGGAAAACCTAATTGCAAAACAGAATCTCACGCGAAGATTTTTTATTCTATCACAAGAGAACTTTCTTTATAAGCCTAGCCCATTTCAAGAAGGCACGCAAATCTGTAAGAAAATAGACTAAAAGGAACAGCTAAATAAAATGTTTTCCTGATAAATAACAATTTGGGGGGACCTCCAGTCCATAAATACCTTTTTTCAATTGCATGTTTAAAAAAAAAAAAAATCATGTGATGTTTACCTTATAGAATTGAAGTGTTGACCTATGTAGACCTAATGTTGCATGTTACTCTTTGTCAAATAAGATGAAATCTTCAGTTTTAAGCATTCGGTATTTATAGGGTAGTCATCGTTTGGGTTTGGTTTTTCCCCCTTCCATAAATACAAATTCTATTATGAGTCAAAAAAGACATTGGGAGCCAAAATAAAAGTATGTTGTCATTACAAAAAAGAAGAAGAAAAAGAAGAACCATGGAGGGATATTTGGTTGCCTTAGTAAACCTATTATATAATATAAAAAAATTCCTGAGGATTGAGATAAAAAATATCAAAGTTAAGAAAAATACTTTATAATTGAAGCATTGTTTTTCCAGGAAGCTTTTCAAATTGGAATATACTGGGCAAATACAAACACTGTGCACAAGTCAGTAGCAATTAAGCTGGTCCATAACCTGACATCTCCAAAGTGGAAAGATGGAGGTCATGGTGAAGTTGTGACATTGGATGAAGAAGGGTTTGTCGATGCTGAAATAACACTTGGTGCTTTCCCAGGACATCAGAAGGTGAGATCAAAGTCTGTGTGGCTCAGAGGAAGTGGCATGCCATCCCCTTAACCTGTTTAAAATGAATCTGCCCTTTTATTTTTTTAATCCCTTTTTGGTATCACTTGTTCTAAACAATTTATAACTGTGAAACACTTGATTTCTTAACTTCTTAGATCTCTCTGTTTTACAGTGTTTTGGTTTTTTTTTTTTTTCTTGCCAGTGATAAAAGCTGTGTCACATAATTTATCCAATAACTGCTCTATTTCAGAACACTCAGCAGACACTTGATTTATAGTATGTGGGAGTGGGGAGGAATGAACTTATTCCAAAATATCCACAAATTGAAGTTGGCCTCCTTTTTTAAAGCAGGAAGTAGAGTTGCTACCATTCTCAGCGTTGAGTGAAAGGACAAAGGCTCCTGCGGCAATAGTTATATTCTTGGAAAGGAAATTGTGAGCAAAGTGATGTGGATCCATTCTGATTTTCCCAAAGAACCAGTGTTTATTTTTGTTTTGTTTTTTTCTTTTGGCAACTGGCTGGTTTGGGGATCCGAACCCTTGACCTTGGTGTTATAATACCATGCTCTAACCAACTGAGCAAACAGCCAGCCCCATAAGAACCAGTGTTATAAGAGGGAGTTGTATTCTTGAACAGTGGACTGGTGCCCGTGTTTTTTGGAGCTATTGATACAAAAACATCTTTAATCAGTTATTTAACTGAATACAAGGGCTTTTCAGCATAAATCTAAAGTCTGAAAAAGCTGAATGTGTAACTAACACATTAAATTGTATGTGTGAACGTATAATATCGTAGTGTATCATGTAAAAGTGTCATGCTATACTTACAATATCTTCATTATTTTAGCTGTCCCAAATCAGAAAAAGAAGAGATACTTCATCAAAGTAGTAGAATTCAGAATGACCTTTCTCTGGGGAGAAGTTAGATTTTGGATGGGCATCTTTGAAGAATCTTTTGAGAAAAGTTAAGGTCATTTGGTGACTTTTAAAAAATAAATCTCCCTGATTTAAAGAAATTGGTCTTTCTTTAGTATTCAAGGCTGGTATCCCTTTCCTCAAAGTTGTCTGGGCAACATGTTTATGCTCTGCTGGCCAAAGTACTGTAACATGGGTATAAATGGCAAAGAGCTGTAAGCATGCATCACCCAAAGTTGAATAGTTGTAAGTTGAGAACTACCATCAAAACCTGGAAAAAAATGTTACAATTTATAGTCAAACACCCAATACCTCTAGCACCTCACTAAGCAGCCACAGCAAGTGCTGAATAAATGTTGGTGAATGAATGAATAAACTGTTGGAAAATATATTGACATCTCATTATTCTTTAGTAGTGACTGTCAAGCTTTGTAGTCTCGGTACCCCTTTACACTCTTAAAAATTATTGAGCATCCCAACAACCTTTGTTTCTGTGGTTTATATCAATATTTACCAACTTTCAAAAGGAGAGAACAGAACAGTTGTTATTAGAGGTGGGAAAGGGGGAGGGAGAGGGAGGTTAGGGAGAAATTAGAAAAGGGTCACAAAGAATGATTAAGTTTTGTAATGATGAATATGCTAATTATCCTGATTTGATCATCACACATTGTACACAGGTATTGATATTCAACTTTGTACCCCACAAATATATGCAATCAATTATGTTTCAATTAATAAAGAAGAAATTAAAAGAGAAATTTTTAAAACACAAGAACATACTACAGACATGTTCCATTAGCCATCAGAATGATGCCATCACATGTCATATAGCCTCTGGAAAACTCCATTGTACACTCATGAGAGAATTAGAGTGGAAAAGGTAAAGAGCATCTTAGTATTATAAAAATAATTTTCACCTTGGGACCTCCTGCCCGGAGACCCCCATGAGCCCCCAGATCACCCTTTGAGAATTGCTGTCCGGACATTACCAATTACTGGCTAGGTATCTTTAGGCAAGTAGCACCTTCTCTGAACATCATTTCCTTGAAAAGCATGGTAAGGTAATGAGACGAGACAGAGTGGTTGAGAGCAGTTCCCTAGAGCCAGACTGCAGGGGTTCCATTCCCAAGTAGACACTCTTTCTTTGTGACCTTGGACAAGTTACTTAACCTCATTGTGCCTCATTTTCCTCTTCTGTAAAATGGAGATAACAGTAACTACCCCATGTAGGTATTGTGAGGATTATTGGGTTAATATGCATAAAATACCTAAAACAGGTAGAGCACAATGTAGCGATATGTGAAGGTCAGTCGTTATCATCATCATCAATTTAAAGTTCTCAGAACTCTCCTTGGTCCATAATAGGCATAGCAGATAGCTTCTCAGATGAGCATCAGGAGGAGGGAGAGGGAGGGATGCTGGATTGAATTCTGTATGCTGAGTAACAGGAATAGGCTTTGTTTACATATAAGTGCTTTATAAATAAATGTTTTGTAGGGTACTTTGTGAAGTTTCCTGAAAACAAGTCTCTTATCCGTCACTACACAATAGCAGCAGAAGTAGCTGGCTTGCTAAAGTGCCCTGTTGTAGAGTAAATAATGGCTCTTACAGGGGCCGGGACATCTTTGAAACTGAAAGGGAATGCTGTTAAATATGCTGGGAAAAGATAAAATTGATAAAATCCTGGACAAACCAATAGATAAAATAATCTTTTAAGAATAATCAAGAGATTTTTGTATATCTTATAATATTGTCAAAATTACTCTTTCCTCAACTGTCTTACAGTTATGTCAGTTCTGCATTTCTTCCATGGTACGGCATGGTATACAGATTATTCAGATTGAAGACAAGACTATAATAGTCAATAATACACCATATCAAATATTTTATAAACCACAGTTATCTGTCTCCAACCCCCATTCTGGAATGGAGGTAAGCAATTCATAACAGGATTGGTTTGTTTATGTTTTCGTAAGTTAATAGTAAATAGGATCAACTTTTTTTAACCTAGAGAAAATAAAAACTAATGCTGAATATAGGTAAAGAGAAATTCACTTATTTTTGCTGTAATTAAAACCATGGATTTCATGGTCTGTGATTCCAAGGTAATTAATGAGCAGAAATCCTACAAAGCAGCAGATCCTGATACACTGCCGGATTAGTTCTGCCTACGCCCCATCTGCTCAGAGGCCCAAGCACAGTCCTCTGTCACGCTTGCTAAACCCCAACTAGCAGAGAAGTGGTCCTGAGGATACACTGCCGGATTAGTTCTGCCTACGCCCCATCTGCTCAGAGACCCAAGCACAGTCCTCTGTCACGCTTGCTAAACCCCAACTAGCAGAGAAGTGGTCCTGAGGACTGGCTCCCCAGTCGCATGAAAAAGAACATCTGCCTTGCAGGCTGCGGTGCCTGGAGAAGCCATGTGGGCAGAAGGCTAGGGCCCAAACTGAGCCACGGATCTGGGAGCAGTGAGCTCCGTGTCTATGAGGAGAGTCCATGTGGAAATATACCAGCTCGTTTATGTTAACATCTTGATGGCAGAATATGCAGAAATAAATGCAAGAATGTTCAGACGAATTTTTGATTCAGATCTTTCTACACTTAAAATGAACAGTTACCTTTTTAGAGAATAAGGAGAAAATTTAAAATAACTTAAAAACAGAATATGCTGAGTGGTACTCTATTGCTTTATGCTATTGAAACTATTAGGAAAGTATTATCTTTCTTCACCTTTGTCTGCACTTATTATTATTACCCCTTGCTTTCAGCTCCTAAAAATTATATTAGAATAATCAAATAGGATGAAACTCTTACCCTTTTAAGCCTACAATGTGTTGTGGTATTTATAAAAATGTCCAAACAATAGAATTTCATTCTGATTCACTGAAGTATTGATTAAAATAAATAGTTGACCAGAAGTACTCAGTTGATTGCCCAATTGGGCAATAGAGGTCAACAATGTCTGCACTGTAGGAGAGGGTTGGACAAGAGAATCAGCGTGTCCTAGTAACTCTCCTGTTGCTCCCCACCCCAGGGTTTCCTGAGATATTGGGTCACAGCTTTCCTCAGACATTTTCTCATCTGTAAAGTGGGCATAATTTTGCATTCCTTGCAGGTTTTTTGTGAGGATTAAGTGAGATAATATAAGTTTAAAAGGGTGGGCAGGGCCGGCCTGGTGGCGTACTGGAGAGTGCGCCGCTTGGGAGCATGGCGGCGCTCCCGCCAAGGGTTCGGATCCCATGTGGAGACCGGTTCCCGCTCACTGGCTGAGCGCGGTGTGGGCACAACACTGAGGGTTGCGATCCCGTTGCCAGTCCCCGGTATGGGCGCGACACCGAGGGTTGCGATCCCGTTACCGGTCAGTAAAAAGACAAAAAAAAAGGAAAAAAATAATAACAATAATAATAAATAAAAAATAAAAGGGTGGGCAATCAGTAAATGATAGTAGCCAGCAGCAACCACAGCACCATCACGTAGAACTCCTGATTTGCCTCAGTTTCCTAGAAAGAAGGGGAAGGCCCTGGTTCTTCCATGCAGCTGAGGAGTATCCCTTTCTTCAACCCTGACCCTGCGTCAGACATGATAATCTCTAGCCTCTCAAGGAGACTGTGGGACAGTGGGTAAAACCCCAAATTTGGAAGCAGAAAACCTGGCTTCTGGCTGGGCTTTCTTGGTTTTGTGACATTGGACAAGTCATTGGCTCTCTGGAAAGCAGTTTTCTGAGCTGTAAAAGAGAGATTCAAATAAATGATCTCTAAAGATCCTCTTTGAAGTCTAAAATTCTGAAATTCTCTAATGTGCCAGAAACCCTGTGGAATTCCATCTGAGTGTTGAGATCAGTATTTGTTCCTCCCCTAGCATGAGCCTTAAAAAAAAAATTTGTCTTCTGAGCTCCCAAATCACTGTTCTGTATCTCATTCAGATCTCTTCTTCCCAGTGTCTCCCAGTGGGCCGCACCTTTTAGTGCAGCCATACCTATCCAAGAGGACTTCCTCCCCAGCATATAGCATGTCTACCCATATGGCATCAGGATTTTTGCAATACCTGGAGAGCAGTGAGAACTTTGCATCACCTTTTAAATCACCCCAGCTCTGTCATGTTTTATTATGCCCAGAAAAACAGACCCTGCCCTCAATGCTTTTAATTGTCTCATTAGGGTTTTTTCATGGGAACAGGATTTCTAATATTCCCATGTCCCTGACATGGCCACTTTCTGAGAATACCTGGTTATGGTTTCTTAGAAAATGTGCTTTAAGAAGCTTAACTTCACTATAGTACTGTAGTAAATGTGCTCTCTCTGCGTTGTCTTTTTTCAGTATTTTCATGATCCAGACAGTGCAACTTTTAGCATTTGCCCAGGTGGAGATCAGCCTGCAATGAAATTCAGCTCCCTTCCTTGCTGGGACTTATTGCCTGATATCAGTCAGTCAGCGTTGGACGCAACCCTGCTTCAGAAACAGATCTTGCTGGGCTTTTCTCCTGCCACAGATGCCAACAGCTCACAGTGCTGGAGCCTGCCAGCTATAGTTAGACAAGAGTTTCCAAGACAGAGTGTGGCAGTGCCCTTCAGGAATTTTAGGGAAAATGGATTCTGTACCAGGTATTTTACATTTCTGTAAATACCGTTCTTCTTTGCTTGTCAGTGTAGCTGTTCATTGAAATGCCAAGAGAGACAGGAGCATAGTGAAGTGCTCCCAACATACTAGGCTTTACTTTTATTTTTAATGATTTCTAGACATTGTGTACAATTGTTCAACTGTTATGATCACATATGGGTTGTCCCAGTGTACTATTTATGAGATTTCTTCCCTTATGTGGCTTAAACTGGGGGTGGGAGGATGACAGTGTTTGTACCATAGAATAGCAGCAATACATCATAATGAAAAGATCACCTTCTTTTACAAGTTCTTAGCCTCTGTAAATGATGAGAAATAGGGTGAAAATATGAGAAAGTCAAGTTGGAAGACTTCTTTCTTTTCCCAGACTTTACTTTTACTTGAAAATGGAATTTTTTTGAAAAACTCATTAAGAGAAATAACTGAGAAAAATACAAGTCACAGAAGACTCTGTTCTGTGGTTGTTCCTGCACGCAAGTTGCTCCAATTACCGATTACCAATTATGCAAATAACAACCACAGATTTAAGCCAGAGACATGTAATGGTTTGTTCAGACTGGACTTCAATTTTGTGGTCGTTTTACATGCGATACGTCCTTTCTGCAGCTGTAAGGAATAACTTACTTATGGTATATGTAAAAACTACAAAAGAAAACATATTGTGGTCTGATGAGAGATACCTTATTCTCATGACTATGAATTTATAGACTTTGAGATTTTAGACATCCTAACTTTTTTGATGTACACAGAGATTTTTAATAGTAGTATTTTAAAAGATAACACCCTAACTTGAATTATCCATAATGGTAAGGCCATGTTCCATACACACTTCCCATCTTCTTTCACAACATTCACAAACATCCCTGATTTTCCAAACATTTTTCATCCCTAACACTGTGGAGAAGTGGTTATCATTATATTTTGGTTGGAGATGTTAAGCATGGTGAGTTTAAAGAAGTGTTTTTGAAAGGTATGTGAACTTATGTCTATAAAACAAAACTTATTTTTAAAACAGAAAGGCAAAATTTGAAATAAAACTTCATTTGGAAATTAAGCTTAAAATTCTAAGAATTATTGTATAATTTAATTTTATCTATACGTATTAAGCTATGTATTAGATTAAAAGTACCATACTCTGGTCCTGTTCTCTAGCTTTTCTGGCTACCAAAAAGAAATAACTGTGAGGCTGGCTTGACCAGCTCTTTAAAAATTAGGTTGGGAAAAGAACTTTGCTGTTAATTCAAGGACGGTACTCTGAAAATGATTTTACTTCCTGCTGTCTTATCTCCTCATTTCTTTCCTCCTCTCAATCCAACAGTGCACATTTGATGGTGTTATTAATGTGCTTTCCCCAGACACTAAAGGACAACTCACTCTGGCATTTCAGACAAATATACAGTCTTTGGAAAGGACTCACACTGGCAAATAGGATAGATGGCAAATGGGAAATTCTTTAGTGCGTTGTTGACCCGTTTTAGTCAGCATAAACTAAGGGCCATATTTAGCAAATTATGTAAGTTCTTTGATTAATTTTGACAATTAATTCATATAATTTAGACTTCAAAACATATTGCTTTGATATGAAATACCATTTGGTAGTCTATAGGTCTAAATAGGAAAATTTATCTCTTCATTGTAGGGAGCAACCTATGCCCGCACAGCTGTTTTTCTAAATCCAGATAATACAACTTTGCTCCTGATAGTCAAAACATAGATCCTGTAAAGTATGATGATCTTGTGAAAATTGACAGCAACCATTATGAGCCTACCTACCTTTAGAGTAAAACAAAAGAGCAAGAACCCAAATTCTCTAGTAATCCTTCTAAAAGTAGGTCAGCTCCTCCTTTATCAAAAATTACCAAGCACTTTTGAAGAGGAAGAAGGTTTCCTGTCTGAAGAGTTTAAAGCACATAAGCATAGAGGAAAAAAAGAACAGGAAAGGTTAGCACACGTTTAGCTATAGTTCTCTCTGGGTGGTAGAATTATGGGTGGTTTTTTAAAAATAATTTTTCAAATTTTTTGAATAAATGATAAATATATATTGCTATTATTATCAGAAAAATTAGCAAACTATAATGTATGGCAGTTAATAAATGAGGGGATGGCCTCCTTTTTCTGGAAAACATCTCCTCTGAGCTATAAAAGATAAGGTGTTTTAGAGTTCTAAATATTGCAAATCTGAATAAACATGTTCCAGGAGAGAAAGCGTTCATTTTTTCCTAAACTCTTTCCAACCTTTGATTTGATTCTATTCTAGGGCTATAGCACTGACATATCAAGAACACTTTGGAGTGACTTATCTAACCCTCTCAGAAGACCCTAGTCCTCGAGTAATTTTCCACAACAGATGTCCAGTAACAATGCTTATAAAGGAAAATATTAAAGGTATGTTTTATAGCATTGAATTTTAATAACACAAAATTTATATTCTTTCTGGAAGTTTTTGATGTAGTAGTTACCTGTGATCCTGTGAAAAAATGTTTAAATAAAGTATTATTCATCCCTCCTTGAGAAATTTCTTTTGCCGCATTACGTTTACTATCCCTTAAAGTCTTTGACTTTAAGGCCTCAGTCTGTATATGCCTTTTTTTTTTTTTTTTTTTTTTTGAAATTTCAGATACTCCAAAGTTTGAGGTTTATTGCAAAAAAATTCCTTCTGAGTGCTCAATTCATCATGAGTTATATCATCAGATTTCCAGTTATCCAGACTGCAAGACCAAAGACCTCCTTCCTAGCCTCCTTTTGAGAGTAGAATTGCCGGATGAAATAACCACTGAGTGGAGCGATGCCATCGACGTCAATAGCCAGGGAACACAGGTCAGTGCGCTACATGGTTCCTGCCAAGCCCCAAAGAAAATTCCCTTTTCTAAGGTTTTGTTGGTTGTCTATTTTTAAGTATAATTTTCTAAATGCTGAACTTCTTGTCTCTGTGTAAGGACGTTTGTGTATCTATTTGTACATCCTCATTAGGTTATAAATTCTCAAACGCGAGCATGTATCTCCAAAGTACCCTATACAACTATTCAGTAGAGAGAAGCACTTGGTAAAAGCAAGCCTATCTCAGATCTAATCCAAGGTCAAAAATTAAATAAAATCATTACAGGAATTCTTTATATAGAAGGTGGTCTAGCTGTCCAGATTTTAGAACAATCATAATACCAACCCTAGGTTAATTCCCTTTTTTGAAAGTTGACTAATTTTTAAAAATATATATTTATCCTAGTAATAAGTAACAGTCTGCAAATATAAAGTACAGTTTTAAAAACCTGACCAGATAAAATGTCCTGATCTGTTTCTGTCTTGCTCTGGATGTTAGTGATATTATTTTTATTGAAAATGGCACATGAACCTAGCATTTCCTTTTTGCTGCACTTAAAATTTATCATTTGTAAGTATAAAATTCAGTGGTATTAAGTACATTTACAGTATGTACACTATCATCACTGTCTATTTCCAGAACTTTTTCATCATTCCAAGCAGAAACTGTACCGATTAGGCAATAACTATCCATTCTTCTCTTTCCCAATCCCTGGTAACCTCTATTCTGCTTTCAGTATCTATGAATTTGCCTACTCTTAAGTACCTCAGATAAGTGGAATCATAAGGTGTTTGTTCTTTTGCATCTGGCCTGTTTCACTTAGCATAATATTTTCAAGGTTTATTCTTACTATAGCATGTTTCAGAACTTCATTATTTTTTGTGATTGAATAATATTGTGCTGTACTTTTTAAAAGTTCTTTCACATTTATTAGTTCATTTGGTCTTCAAAACAAGCTTGTAAAGTAGGTTCTATTGTAATAGTTACAAAACACATATTAAATTTATAAATATATTTAGAGTAATAATAATGGTTATCATTTAATAATCACTTATTCTATGCCAGGCATTGCGCTGAGCACTTTATATTCATTCTTTTTTTATTAGCATATTCATCGTTACAAATCATACTTATTCTTTATACCCCTTATCTTATCCTCACCATCCCTATCTCCCTCTGCCCTCTAATGGCCATATATTTGTTCTTTCCTTCTGATAGATTAACTGTTTCTATGTTGATTTGTTGCCGAGATGATCTGTCCAGTGCTGAGAGAGGTGTGTTCAGGCCTCCCCACCCCCCACCCCCATTATCATAGAGTAAATGTTTCTTCTATTACCCTGGAGTGTGCTTTGTGGAGAGAGACGTCCTCTTCTTTTTATTTACTTATTTATTTATTGTCCTTGCTGGTGACTCTCCTTGTATCAATGCATTCAAGTGTCTGGTGGGCTACCTGCATGGTGGCTGTGACTACTGCTATGGCGACTAGCCACTTTTGCAGTAGCTGTGGCAATTACGGTGGCTGTGGTGGGCTACCCTCATGGAGATGGTGTTTTTGGAGTGCTCTTTACCTGGTTGTGGCCAGGTTTCTCCCCAGCTTCATGCCTCAGGACCATGGGGGGCCTGTGGCAGTGGCAACATGCCTGGTTGCAGGCAGGTTTTTCTACATTCATTCTTATCTGCCCTTTACAATAGCCATTCAAGTTAGGAATTAGCATCAGAAGTGAAAACTGAGACCTCCATAAGTAACATGGCCTAATTCCCATGCTTTTCAAGAGAAGGGCCTGGGATTTTATCCAGATCTGCCTGGCTCCAAAGCCCATGCTCTGAAGCACTGTGCTATGTATGCTACTTCCTTACCTGGAATTCCTCAACTCCCCTCTTTCTCAGTCCTCTTGGCACATTCTTTCTCATCTCTCAGGATTTGGTTAAAGCCCCTATGAAGAAGACTCCTCCCCTCCCCCTCGGACCCTCTACATTCTCATATAACATTTGTAGCATTTAATTGCACTTGTTTCTGTAAATGATTTCCTACCAAGTCAAGATTCCCAGCAGTCAGATACCCACCTTATTCTTCCATGCTTTATTCTTCCTTGGCCTTCAGCAGAGTGCCTGTTAACACAGTAAGATCTTAATTAATAGCAAATGAATAAACAAATGGCTGAATGAATAAGGTGGGGTTACCGAGAGAGAGAGTGTGAAGGAGGTAGAGAGGGTCCCAGACACAACCTTGGGAAACTGTAGCATGAAGTGTAGAGCAGCCAAAGCGACTGAGGAGAAGGAGCAGAGTGGTGGGAGGAGAAGTGGGCAGGGTGGGCACATGGAAGCCCTGGAAGGAGAAAGGCTATAGGGTGGAAAACATGGAAAGAGGTCCAGCCAGGTAACCATTGGAAATTGCAAGTTCAGAGTGAATGAAGTGAGGTAGTGGAGGAGCGAGTGAGAATTGTTCTTTCAAGGAACATGGCCACAAAGAAAGCACCATCAGTGAGGAGGAAACTGTTTACGTGTTGTGAGAGAGGAGCCATGCAATTAACTAAATCCTGAGAAATGAGAAAGAGAGTGCCAGAATGAAGGTCTGCCAGAGAGACAGATCCAAGGCACTGGCAGAATAATTCGGCGAGGATGGGCTCAGGTGGAGAGAGAGATGTGGAGGATGGGGCTGGGAAATGAGTGAGAAGACTCGGTGGCCTTAGGTTTATTTGCGAGGTGTGGAATGAATGATCTGCTGGGAGACAGAGGAAAAGAGGTGGGGGCCTGGGGAAAGCAGCAGCTGTGGACCTGGCTAGGGACAGGTGGAAGAATGACTGAGCAGCCTGGAAGGCCATACTCACCTAGACACCTGCATTTGTAGTGGCCCCAAACTACCCTGGGCTGTGCTTCCATCAGAAGTGCTCATTTGAGGAACATTGAAAATCTGCTGGATCTGTGCAGCCTCAGAAGATGTTCCCACTTTTGTTAATTTACAAAATAAATATTGCAAGCTTCTCAAGGGTCCCTGAACTCTGTTGCATCAAAATTTTTGAAATCTTGCTTATATATGACTAGGGAATTCTTTACAATAGGCATTCTGCCTGCCAAACCTTCTTTTGGGGATTTCCATCCACCCTAAATTTCCTGAAACCTTTGTAGTCAGGGATATTTCAAAGCTAAGAGAAGGTGCTCTTTCCCACACCCTTATCATCCGTGGTCTGAAGACCCAGCAAAGTCTCATGTTCTCGTTAATCTTTCAGGAGTTGTGTGCCATATGTCCTGCAGACCCTGGTCTACTTCCTACTCTGGAGGAAGATTTGTTTCAGACCCTCACCAACATCTCCTCAGTAATACCCCAGAGCATATAAATCACTGGAGAGTGAAGGGAGTTGTGTCCTCTGATGAAAGGAGCAGCCCTTCTGTAGGAGTGAGTTTGTCTTCCAGGAACCTTCTCTCAGGTCTTGGTCTTAGGGATGCAATGTGAATTTTAAAGCCGACCTTAACAAGCAGAATTAAAATACTGTAAAATCCCCATTGTGCTGCAAGGAAGAAAACTCCTTTAGCTCTTGTCAGTCATAGACATGACCCCATGCCTCAGTTTTGTA
>NW_007726997.1:29684-36415 GCF_000696425.1 Galeopterus variegatus | reverse complement strand
GTTGTGAAGCCTGCTTTATTCATTCAAACAACAAATACTTACTGAGTTTCTAATATGTGCCAGATGTTATAACTTGGTACTTGGGACTACATAAAATATAAAATGGAACACAGTCCTCGCCCTCAAGGAGTTTACATGTGGAGGAGATAGATCATAAGCAAGTCAATCACACAGAGAGTTGTATTATTGTAAACTCGGATAACAGCTGTGAAGGAAACGTACAGTTGTGCTGTAAGAGTATACAGCAGACTAGTTTGAGAGGCCAAGGAGTGTCCTCTGGTTGAGAGACCTTGCGTCCATGCCTTCAATTTTGAACAGGCATTACTGGACAAGACTGTGAGAGATTTTCTAGGTGGAAAGAGCAACATGTGTGAAGCTTCAGTGCATAGGGAGGGAGCACGGTTCTTTCAGGGAACTAAATGCCAGTGTGGCTGTGGAGCTGGTGAAGGAAAAGGGGGTGNAAAGGGGGTGGGAGAGGAGGCTAGTGAGGCAATTAGAGATCAAATCTGGCAAGACCCTGTATGTCCTATCAAGGATTTTGGTTTTTATCTTAAGAGCCATACGAAGTCATTGAATTGTTTATGAAAAGCAATTTCTCAGCCACTGAAATAACAAAGAAAAATGAACAGTTTGAACCCCCCAAAGTGAATTAAAATTATCCCATTGTAGGTAAATTCCTTTCTAAAAAGATTCAGTAAATTCTCATGATTTTTGACTCTTAGCACAAGTATTTAGTGGGGTCAACATCACTAGTGTTTCTTCCCAAATTGTTTGTTTTGGAGGGGGCTAGAGAATGACAGTCCTTCGTGCTTACATAACTCGGTGCCATTTACAAGTGCTCTCACATATACAGTCTCCATTCTTTTATTTGTTTGTTCAACAAGCTTTTATTGAAGACCTATCAAGTGCAAACCTTTTGCCCTTAATAAAGCATAATTTGTGCCTTTAAGGACTTGAGTAACTAATAAATGCAGTAAAGTACATGTAGAGCCTTTGATCACCACAAGAGTTCTAAGATAGCCAGGACAGTAATTTTTATGTTTATTTACTGATGAGAGTTTTGAGGCTTAAAGAGTAATCAGCGAGGTGGCTTGCAGCTAAGTAGCATCAGGCTGCAACCCGGCTCTGCTCACAAGTGGCATTGTCCTGTTAGTCCTACAACAGGCTGAGGTCACTGTCAGTCCTCTGGAGTCCGGCCCTGTTTACAGATACTCTGCGTGAAAGTTCATCAAAGCACAGGTTAGAAGAGGTTTTCTAATTTCACCTTTTATTTAGTACGAGAGTCCTTTCCATGACAGCTCACCTCAAAAGTGTCCCAGTGTCATGGCTTAGTCCAGCAGTGACTGTGAAAAAGTTTCTTCTTATATCCACCTGAAAACTATCCCTCTATAGCATCCACTCATTCATCCTTGTTTTGCCCTCTGGAACATCACAGATTATTTACTTCCCCTGTAGTACAGGAAAACTACAGTTATTTGAAGACAACTTCAACATCTTTAACTGTTTTCTTATTCAGGCCAAACATTTCTGGTTCCTTGAATCATTCCTTCAGTAAATGTATTCCCAGACCCATCGCTACAGTTGCCTTTGTCTAAACACACTAGTGTGTTATGTTCTCTTTTAAAAATCTGGCAGCTGGAATTACACAGTATTCCAAATGTGGTCTAACCAAGCTATTACCTCCGTACACTTGCTTTAACAAAGTAGAAGACTGAGTTTGCTTTTTATTAATGAGTTCAGACTGTTTCTTATTATTTGACTTGTGGTCAACCACATCCCCCAGGTCTTTATCATATGACTTGCTGTATGGTTGAGTTTTCAAACCCAATGACAATACTTTACATTTATCCCCAATAATTTAAGTCTTGTTGCTATTGGCCTAGTCCAGCTTGTTAAAATCACTTAAAAAAAAAAAATTCATAATGCTGTCACCTAACACATTAAGTATCCCTGNAACACACTAGTGTGTTATGTTCTCTTTTAAAAATCTGGCAGCTGGAATTACACAGTATTCCAAATGTGGTCTAACCAAGCTATTACCTCCGTACACTTGCTTTAACAAAGTAGAAGACTGAGTTTGCTTTTTATTAATGAGTTCAGACTGTTTCTTATTATTTGACTTGTGGTCAACCACATCCCCCAGGTCTTTATCATATGACTTGCTGTATGGTTGAGTTTTCAAACCCAATGACAATACTTTACATTTATCCCCAATAATTTAAGTCTTGTTGCTATTGGCCTAGTCCAGCTTGTTAAAATCACTTAAAAAAAAAAAATTCATAATGCTGTCACCTAACACATTAAGTATCCCTGGTAGCCTTAGCTTTATGTCATCTATAGATGTAGTAAACATGTATTCTTCATGTTGATCCAAGTCATTAATAAATATGTAGAACTGGACAAGTCCATGGTCTATGTACTGTAGCAACTCATTAGACACTTCTGTTAAAATCACTTAAAAAAAAAAAATTCATAATGCTGTCACCTAACACATTAAGTATCCCTGATAGCCTTAGCTTTATGTCATCTATAGATGTAGTAAACATGTATTCTTCATGTTGATCCAAGTCATTAATACATATGTAGAACTGGACAAGTCCATGGTCTATGTACTGTAGCAACTCATTAGACACTTCCCTAAGTGTCAGATCAGCCTGTATCACACCAAACTGCACTGTCATCTAGCCCACATTTCTTAAGCAAGAAAATGTATTGAGGGCCGGCCCGGTGGCGCACTCAGTAGAGTGCGGTGCTTGGGAGCGTGGCGGCGCTCCCGCCGAGGGTTCGGATCCCATATAGAGACCGGTCCGCTCACTGGTTGAGTGCAGTGCGGGCGCGACACCGAGGGTTGCAATCCCGTTGCAGGTCGCGGTACGGACGCGACACTGAGGGTTGCGATCCCGTTACCGGTCACGAAAAAAGACAAAAAGGAAAAAAAAAGAAAATGCATCGAAAAGTACTTTTAAACTATAACATATTTTTTATCCTTTTTACAAGAATATTGTGAGACACTTCCTTAAGTGCCGTGATGAACCAGGACTCAAATGTGTAATCAATCAGTCCAATTTAGTGAAGACCACACAGAGGTAACTCTGGGCACTCATGCTGAAAGCAGCAGGTTGCCTCCATCAGAAATTTTCACATAGAAAAGAAGTATCAATCCAAGTGAGTATCTGATTTATGAAATGTGGAGTGCAGGTATTTTGGCTTCTTGTTCACATCACTTTCATCCCTCTACACCCAGTATCAGGCCAGAACAGATATCAGAATGTCACCAAGTGCCCGGGTCTAGGGTTTCCTATGTGTTTACAGTTTGTTTCCCTAAAATGTTTTTCCAAAAGTATACAGAGAGAAAAATTACATCCAGAATATCTGCTGTTTTCCTTTCATCTCTATCCAACCTTTTTCCTTCCCTGATCATCTTAGAAATTCATTTTCCTTGTTTTTTCCTCTCTGGAAGAGATCGTTCGTCTTATAGCTTTAGCTACTGTCTGTCATCTACTCACTCTCAGATATCTATCTCTGGCCCCACAATCTCCAAATTTGTGCTTCTGGCTATACACCAGACATGTCAGTTTGAAAGACCTAAAGCACTTCAAACTCAATATGTCTGAAACAAAGATGGTCATTTTCCATACGTCAAGCCAGCTTCTTCTACAGTCTCTGCTTCAGTTAATGTCATCACTATTTTCCCAAAAACCTTAAATAATATTGATATAAAATTTGTATTGAATGCCCGTTTTATCTCAAGCACTCTAAAGGTATTGTCATTAGTTCCTATCACATCCCTTGTTAGACGCTGCTGGAAGCTCAGAGAGATCAACTTCCACAGGATAAGTGGACCTGGGATTCAGACTCAGGGCTGTCTGGCTTCCAAGCCTATCTTCTAACTGCATCCCAGCACCTGCCTTTTTCTCTCTTCTCCCGCATGTCTAGTAAGTCACCAGGTTCTGTCAGAAATACCTCAGAAGTGTCTCTGGACTCTGCCCTTTCTCTCTGTGACCAGGGTTTACTTCAGGCCTTTGGTTCATCACCTCTGACCCAGATTTTAGTAATAGCTCCTGAAAGGGTCTCTCTATTGTCCACCTCTCCACCCTCAACTCTTATCTCCACAGCTCCCGCCAAAGTGATTACTGAAACACAGAGTTCAGCCTGAGGAAGGCTATCCAGTCCATCAGATTGCTTACAACAGGCCGCTGCCTGAGACCACGCAGGCTGCACCTCACTCCTGTGCTCCCTCTACAGGTTAGGGGTCAACTCCGTAGCACACATGGAAGTCTCTTCTTCCCTCCCTTCACCGTCCAGGTCTACGCTTCTTCCATATCATGGTTTTCCTGCTCGAGATACTCTTTTTACAAACTACTTGTGTGGAGATATCAATAGGAAATTTTAAATTAATTCCTCCCCAAAATAGGTGGTGAATTTTTTTTATGAAAAATGACTTTTAGCTAAAAGTCAGCTGAACAAATAAAATGTCTAATTAGCTATAATCGGATCAATTTAGGCATACCAACTCCTGATGCAAGATAAGTGTTATGCTATCTTCAACTTAAAGATTCAGAAGTAGGAGAGAAAACTATCATTTTTGAGAGTAGATAGAATTCCTGTGATGGGAGGAAATTATCTTTAGGAAAACAGTTGGATGGACAATTTTGGTTGTAGAAAGGTAGCCATCATGTGCTAGGAGTAAGAAAAAGAACTGGCTAAACTTCCACCTAAGACAGGAAGTGAAAATTTGAGGTGGGGCAAAATGAGTCAGGTAGAAGAAAGGGAGTTCAAGGAGAGGAAGGAAGCGCAGCAAAATACGCTATAATGGAAATTGGAGCCCAGTTGAAGAGCGATGCCATGAAAATTGGAGGAGGGAACAGCTGAAGGACTTTTAGTAACAGGGATAACTATTCTTATTATTAACTTGGCTACAGTGCTGGGATGCTTTACTACTCCCTCTTGATTTTCCTTGGATCTTCACGTATAGCCTTTTGAGGGGGGAAAAAAAGAGAGAGAGAGAGGGAGAGATATTTTCAAGAATACTTTTCATTATTTCCTATATGTCACCTTATTACTTATTTACTTAGTAAAATTAAATTGGTATAATTATTTAAAATATTGTTTGTTGGATATAAATAATCATTTTAATAAAAACAAGTGAATATATAGAAAAGCACAAGTTATACTAAAGTGCTTCTTATTTGTAATTGTAGTAAAAGGCAACGTATTAAGTGGGAGGCAGGACCTAGGCCTCAAGTGGTATTCTTAGACCTACAATATGTAAGATAGAATCTCACTGATCAAAGCGCTCTAACACACATTCAAATGGCTAAACCCTGTGGATCCCCAAATGTTTTGTGGTTAAAGCAGCAAGTCCCTTACTACATGTTGCCTAGAGCCTTGCACACACCCCCCACGCTACTAGTATGGCGGGAAGAAAGTAAAAAAGAACTAAATGACAGCATCAATCAGGACTGGCTAGGTTATTCTGTGATAACAAACAACTCCAAAAAAGCCCCTTGGCCATCAGTCGTTTAATTCATTCTTTTTACCATACACAGGACAAATAAATCTGCCCCCACAAGGTTCTAATGAGTCGCTCCATCACACCTGAAATCCAGTACTTCTGAGTGATGCTCGGTCTGGGTGACTCCTTTCAATCTGGAGACCTGTGAACTTGACTGCTTCTCCTCTCCCTGCCGTTTCACAGGACAGGATATCAGTAATAACCCCTACAATACAGAAAGGGGAAGAATGAGAGACATGTGCCAGCATCTTGCCCATAGCAATCCTGAACTTTTCTGAGCACATATTGTAGGGTCTGTACGCCGGAAGTGAGATCTAGTCTTAGAGCTTATTTCTGCTCTTGAAGGAGCTCTCTTACCGCTGTTCCTCAGGTTCCTGGATCCACTTTCTGGGAGATCTTCCTTGGCCACCTGACGTTTGTATTGAGCCTCAAATCATCAGTCTCTTTTAGTCTAGATTCATAAGTTTATTGGGCAGTAGTAATTTCTCAAAAACTCGGTAGACTTCTTACCTATTTGATTCCAGAGAATTCCATGTGCCAGTAACCACAACCATGGTCCTTTTAAAGAGATATTTCTTTGCTATCTCTCTTCCTTAACTCTCTCTGGATTTGAGAGTGTCTGTTAAGTTACAAACTTAATCTAAACTTTTTTCTAAGTCACTTTAACAGTCAAGAAGTTTTAACAGTGAGTGTGATACCTATAGTTGGTCCTAAAGCTGAATATTAATCTGCCTTCATGTTCAAAGCCTTTCTAATTTTATATCTTGCTGTTTGGGGTTTTATCTTAGTCTTTTCAGGCTACTATAACAAAATACTATAGACTGGGTAGCTGATAAACAACAGAAATTTATTTCTTATAGTTCTGGAGTCTGGGATGTCCAAGATCAAGGAACTGGCAGATTCAGTGTCTGGTGAGGGCCTGTTTCCTAGTTCATAGATGGCCATCTTTTCACCATAACCTCATGTGGTGGAAGGGATGAGGGGCTTTCTTGGGCCTCTTTTTTTTTTTTTTTGGTGGCTGGCCATAACAGGGATCCGAACACTTCCCCTTGGTATAATCAGCACTATGCTCTAACCAACAGAGTTAACCATCAAGCCTCTTTTTTTTTTTTTTTTCCTTTTTGTCTTTTTTCGTGACCGGCAACGGATCGCAACCCTCAGTGTCGCGCCCGTACCGGACCGGGACCGGCAACGGGATCGCAACCCTCGGTGTTGC
>NW_007726997.1:0-28734 GCF_000696425.1 Galeopterus variegatus | reverse complement strand
CACCTCGCTCAGCCAGTGAGCGGCCGGTCTGTATGTGGGATCCGAACCCACGGCGGGAGCGCCGCTGCGCTCCCAAGCGGCGCACTGTAGCAGTGCGCCACCGGGCTGGCCCAAGCCTCTTTTTTAAGGGCCCTAGACACCTCCCAGAGGTCCTACCTCCTAATATCATCATACTGGGGGTAGGATTTTAACATATGAATTGGTGGAGGGGACACAAACATTCAGACCAGGTTTAAAAGCATTTCTAACTTTGCAAGGCCCTGAATTTCTGGAATCTCTCTAATCTCTTCCATTTTTATTTGCAACCTGGCCGATTCTTTCCTGAGCTCATCTCTTCTTCATAATACATTGCCAGACACAGCCAACAGCAGCCAACACTCACTACTGATGTTTTGTTTTCAAACCTCATTTTCTAGAGCTACAGATTTATTAAGTTTATGACCTACCTCCCAAGTAGTCTTAGGCAACAATTTTACTAAATGTCTTGCGACTTCAAAACATGGATCCACATTTTCCAAGCTTTTAATGTCATTTTCTATTGCCTAACTATTACACCAGGACCTCATATTTTAGGTTTTTGCTAGAACCCTGCTTCTATCACTAATATCTATGTTAGTATAAGCTAGGTTATGTCGCCTATCATAATCTTAAAATTTACTTCTTGTCCATGCTCCATGCCCAGTGTTTATCATTAGGGTCCTCCGTTCTGTATGGTCACTCAGGGACCCAGGCTGATGGAGGCTTCATCATCTTGTATCTGCCCTATTGTAATAAACCACCACAAAACCTAGTGGCTTAAAAGAATAATGATTAACAACTTCTCATGATTCTGAGGCATATAGCTGGGTGACTTTTCTTCAGGATGAGCCTGGGATCACTCATGCAACTGCATTCAGTTGGCTGAGGGATGAGTTCAACTGGGAAGTCTGGACCTCTCTCTTACCATGTGGTCTTTCCTCCTTATGGAGGCTAGACCAGGCTTCCTTACATGGTAGCAAGAGGGCAAACCCCAATAAGCAATGTTCATCAAGCTTCTTGTTTGCCAGTGTCATATTAGTGGGAGAAAGTTGCATAGCCAAGCTCAGTGTTAGTGTGGGACGGGACTACACAAGGGCACGGATACTGGGATGTACACGCTTCTTGTTTGCCAGTGTCATATTAGTGGGAGAAAGTTGCATAGCCAAGCTCAGTGTTAGTATGGGACGGGACTACACAAGGGCACGGATACTGGGATGTACACTTCATTGACCACAACAATCTACCACAACTATCTAGAGAAGGACTCAGCAAACTTTTCCTTTAAGGTCTAGATAGTAAATATTGTAGGCATTACAGGCCATACAGTCTCTGACGCAATTTCTCAACTCTGCTGTTAGCAACAATATGTAAGGAAATGAGCATAGCTATGTTCCCGTAAAACTTTATTTACCATACCAGGCAGTGAACTGGATTTGGCCCTGCACTGATCTGGAACATAAATCCCTTATTCAGTCTCTGCAGCAGGAGAAGAAGGCTGGTTCTTTTATGCTTTGGCTCCAAAGTAATACCTAACAATTCTGCCTTTAGCCCATTGGCCAAAACTCATTTCATGCCCATACCTAACTGCAAGGGGTAGGGAATATAACCATGCTCTGTGCCCAGAAGGAGAGGAGAGGTAGACATGGGGGGGGGGGGGGGACTAGAAATCTCTACCACAGAAGCCACATTTAGAAGATGTCCACTCTGATCGTCAGGCTTACCTTTACTGAGTACCAGGCACTGTTTATGAGTACTGAAGAAAACAGACACAAAACTATCGCCCTCGTGGAGCTTACACAGAGACCATGATGGTTAATACACTAAGAAGGAGAAGTATTTTATACACTTCTGTTCTGAAACTGTTAATTTTCTTCTCATTATTTCTGTAATTGGCTTTTTCACCAACTAGGTTGTGAGCAACTTGAGGGTATGATTATATCTTCTCTGTGGCTCATACAGTGACTGATTCTTTGTAGGTATTCTCTAAGTGCTTGTTACGTAATTGCATGATCAAACCATCAGACCAAAGCAAGGATTTACCTTAAATTTCTGGGGGTCCTGAGGATAGGTGCCTAATTTCTCTGTCACTTGGGTACCTAACTCCCTAAGCCCTAGAGCTGGCACTATCAAAAGGCTTAGAGGTGTAAGTTGTTTTTCTGTATGTGAAAGACAAGGATAGGCCCCAAGGATTAAAGTCTATATTTCTTGCATTCTCAGTGGTGAGTGAAAGGGACACTCAGCAAAAATTACTCTCCAGAGTTTAGGTTTTTGCCCAGAAGTACCTTAAAGGTTTAAGTTAATTTGCTTGCTTTCAAAAGTCTCTTGGGCAGTTAACAGAAATGGTCAGCTTACCTTTATTATCTTAGAAAGTACATGTATCCTCATTTCATAATGCCTGAAGATTATTTTGAGAATGAGCAGAACAATAAGTATTTCCCTATTTTGACCCCTCCTTCCCTCCTTTGAGGCTTGGTAGTTCTGATTTTTAGCCCTGTCTGCTAAAAACCTGGGGTATGCACTGATGTTCATTAAGAAAAGAGAATAATACATAGATGGGAGCGTAAGGCCTTAAGAAGGTTTGTACCAAATGAATAATCCCATATCTTTCAACCTAGTAAAAAAGCAGTTGACTGACGTTACATGTCATATGAGGGGATGGCTTTTATAAATGGGAATGTTTCTCAAAGAATATCTATTTTGTTTTAGGTTTGTGAGCTGGGCCATTTTTAAGCCATTAAGTTTTAATTCCAAATTTTATCAGAGTCAAATTTAATTCTTACCTTGGAACAAATTGGGCACATTTACAATACAGAGTCTTTTGAAACTGGTATTTTTGCAAAATAATCCATTTGGGAAACATGTCCATGGAGAATACAGATACAGCAAATTGACTCCAGAAGTTTACAATCTACTGATTTTTTTTTTTTTTATTTTCAATCTAGTGATTAAGTCAGGCATATAAACAGGTAACCATAACACAAACAAGAAAAATTTGTGATCAAATAGAAATATGGTTAAAATGCTTTTAGAAAGTAGGAGGAGGTGTCAAGCCGAGGAAGGAAATAGAAAAATTAAAGAATAACTTCATAGAATAAGGTGTTCTGTAAGCTGTATATGCACAGATACACAGAATTTTGAAAAGACTTGTATGAGGAAAAGTATATCTAGGAACAGGGAGTGGTGAGTGGCAGGCAAGGGCAGCAGCTGTAGAATGAAAAAGAAGGCAGCAGTGGAGGAACTGGGCAGAGCCGGAGGGTCTGATGACAGTGGGCTGCAGGGGAGGAGCAGAGGGAGGAGGCAGAGAAGACATCCAGGTGCCCTGGATGATGAAGATGGTCAGGCTTTCTGGAGGAGGAGTCACTGCACAAGAAAGCAGCACACTGACCTTGAAGTTGCTTCCAGATGAGTCTGTGACTCTCTCCTGTGGTTCTGGGTATGCTGTCTCTAATACCTCTTCATGTGGTCAAAATTAGAATACATTTATTACTTGTCGAGGAAGCACCTAGCTTTGTTCCTGCAACCAGGAATTTTTAGTCTTCTTTTATTTTCCATTCTAACGATAATAAAGGGCCCAGACTTGGACTGAATTGATATTGAAAATCATGAGAATCAGTGTTCCCAAGCATAAGAAGGTTCTTGCCTCTACCCTCAGGTAATCCTGCCTGTGCACATGGTGTTCTTAGAGTTGTTTTTCAAATAGTTCTGTTCTGTTTTCAAATATTTATTCATTTAAGCAACATAGGTATTTAATGCTGAAAGGACATCTGTCCTGCTGGCCTAGCACATGGCTTCTGAGATAGAACATTTTTTTTAGGTCTTAGTCCACCTTCTCATGGTAGAAAAATTAATTTTGACTCCAAGCAACTTAACTTACCTAACATTCTTGTTACAAGTTTTGTTTGGTACCTTGAGAGGATTATGACATGTCTTATTGGTGGGTTTTGGTGTTTTGTGTGGCATGGAAGGGCACCCTGTGGTAGTAAGTCAACATTCAGGAGCCTGAAAGTTTTTGCACATTGCATTTCAAGTTCTGAGTTTTAGGGTTTTTTCCCACAGAGATCCATATGCACACATAAAGTGGGCCCCATGGCTGGACTCCAGCCGATACAGAGTTATTTGCCAATTCCAAAGAAGCAGGGAATGAAGCCACTCGTGCCCCATCATCCATCATTTTTTTTTCTATGAACCTTAGCTAGATATTAAAAATCTGGATTTGATCTTTTTTTTTTTTTTTTTTTTTTTAAATTTCAAGTCAATTGAATAGCCTGTACAGATAGACATAAAGAAATCTAACCAGGAAGTGTTTCTGGTATTGAATCAGAACTTGAGACATTTGAGGTCATCCATTTCAGTAGTGTTTTTTTTATTTTTAAATCAGATTCTGAATATTCTTTTTGCAGGTTGTGTTCCTGACTGGCTTTGGCTATGTGTACGTGGACATTGTCCATCAGTGTGGCACGGTCTTCATCACTTTAGCCCCAGAAGGAAAAGCAGGATCTATTTTAATTAATACCAACAGGTAGGTTTAATAGTAGCAGTATAGTATGCCTTCTCATCATAATGTTGTAAACCTACTATTTACCACTCTTTGTCATCGCTATATATATATATATATATATTAAAGCTTTTGATTAGTTATCATATAATCCATAGGAAAGATATGGTTATTAGCATTAAATCATACCTACAATAGGTAGCAATATAGCATCTTTCTTGGGTACTCCTTCCAGTTCTTCTGTCATAAGTTTAACAAACTGATTTAGAAACTGAGATATGCATCGTAGAATTATACGGTTGTTCTTAGTATGAAATGCAAGTTACTACTTCTTTATCCACCTGACAACCTAGTAAATAGTGATTAGACTTAGCAATTAGATGTAGATCAAATATAAGTACACCTCTTACAGCCACATTTTCCCCTTTTAAACTGAGTATTGCCATCAGGTTTTTTTTTTTTTTTTCCTTTTTGTCTTTTTTCGTGACCGGCAACGGATCGCAACCCTCAGTGTCGCGCCCATACCGGACCGGGACCAGCAACGGGATCGCAACCCTCGGTGTTGCGCCCACACCTCGCCCAGCCAGTGAGCGGCTGGTCTGTATGTGGGATCCGAACCCTCGGCGGGAGCGCCACCACACTCCCAAGTGGCGCACTGTAGCAGTGCGCCACCGGGCCGGCCCCTGCCATCAGGTTTTAAAAACATAAACCAGACAAAGAGTTAATGTCAACTCATACTCAATAGGAATAATATAATGATATCCCCTCCTTCCAAAAACAAAAATAAAGGCAAAAGACATGAATAGAAAATTCTAGGAAGAGGAAATACAAGTAATCAAACAAATACAAACTTAAATAAGATGTTACTTATCAAATTAACATTGATGTTCCATCATATACAGTCCCAGTAGAAGAGGAAATTGGTACCATTTTCTGGAAGGCACATTAGTAATATGTATTAAGAGATTTAAAATCCCAGTGGCTTAGAAATTCCACTTTTAAGAGTGTTAAGAGTTTAAGAATTAAGGAAATAAAGTGGGCAAAAATATATGCAGAGATGTTTATTGCATTATTAATTATAATGACAAAATATTCAGGTTACAAATGCCTATCAGTAGGGAAATAGATTATACATAAACGTACCATAAATGGTACATCCACAGAAAAATAGGTCTTATAGCATTTTAATGAAATAGGAAAGTGTATATTCTAAAATCAAGTAGAATATAATATTGAATATATAAATATGATTCAAATTTGTGTCATCTGTACATATATATACCCACAAATACAATATTAGACACACACATACTTATAAAATCACTCCTAGAAATAAGACAGAAAGAAAAAGAAAAAAAAAAAAATCAAAATTGCTAATAGGGGTTAGAAGTGATTATTTAATAATTTTTGTATGTTAATTTTTATAATAGCATTAAATTCTTCTTTAAAAAATTTCTTGCTTTTGGGCTGGCCGGCCCGTGGCTCACTCAGGTGAGTGTGGTGCTGATAACACCAAGGCCACAGGTTCGGATCCCATATAGGGATGGCCGGTTAGCTCACTGGCTGAGCGTGGTGCTGACAACACCAAGTCGAGGGTTAAGATCCCCTTACCGGTCATCTTTAAAAAAAAAAAAAAATTTCTTGCTTTTATGGTTAAGAACTCATTAATTTGGACCCTGCTTATTTGAATTTATAATATATCAAATAATGTTGGATAGAGTTTTCATTGCTCAAAAGTGTTTGTAAAAAATTAACAATGTAACAAAATTGGAGGCTAAGTTTAAAATTGTATAGCACAAAATTTTAGCCTACACAACTATTTCAGAAACATTTTATCTAGGGCATAAATGTTAATGGCAATAGCAACAACCCATACATACATCCAGTGGTAGAAATAAGAAAGTTACACGTGTTTACTTGTACTTCCTTAAGTAATTTATTCAAGAAATGTTTTTCTTTTCTTTTCTTTTCTTTTGAAAACCTATAAAAAAAATTTTTAACGTGTTTTTGGGTTCAATATTGATGTATGTTGATCAAGTCAATATTATTAGCATATACATTATTACAAATCGTACTTATTCTTTACGCCCCTCGTCCAATCTCTCCCCACCCCCCTCTCCCTCCCTCCTCCCACCACTGATAACCCTAGATTTCTTCTCTTCTTCTGAAAGAGTAAGGGTTACTCTGTTGATTTGGTACCCAAATGATCTGTCCAGTGCTGAGAGAGGTGTGATCAGCTCCCCACTATTATCATAGAATAGATGCTTCTTCTGTCACTCTGGAGTGGGCTTTGTGGAGAGAGACATCCTCTTCTTTTCTTTGATCTCCACTGGTGACTCTCCTTGTGTCAATGCACTCAAGTGGCTGGCGGGCCATCTGCATGGTGGTTGTGGCATCTAGCTGCTTTTGTGGCAGCCGTGGCTATTTTGGTGGCTGTGGTGGGCCACCCACCTGGAAGTGGTGTTTTTGGCGTGCTCCCTGCCTGGTTGCATGAGGAGGAGTCAGTCCCCAGATCCATTCCTCAGGACCGCAGGCAGGCCCCCTGGCAGCAGCAGTGTGCCTGGTTGTGGGAGGAGAGGTCAGTCCTCACTTCAAGCCTCAAGACCCCAGGTGGGCTCCATGGCAGTGATGGTATACCTGGTTGCAGAAGGAGGGGTCAGTCCCTAGGTGCATCTGTTTTTACACTCTAAGATGTTGTTGTGGAGCAGTTGGGTGGGAGGGGAAGAGGGGAAAGGGGGAGGAAATAGGGTGGGAAGAGGAGGAAGGAGAGGAGGGTGTGCTTGAGGCCCATGGCATACACCCCCTCATTCCTGCAGGAGAGACCAGGGGGCTTCCATTGGTGGCTTGGTTGTTGCTGGGCTGAATGCAAATGTCAGGGGGGTGTGGCCAAACCCCCTGCCCCCCACTGCCCTGGCTCAAGAGCCCCAGGTGTTTCCTGCAGCAGCTCAATGGTCATTGCTGGGCTGGGTGGGTGTGGGTGTCAGGAGGGTATGGCCAAGGCCCAAGGCCCCCCACCATCCTGGTTTGGGGGCCTGGGGTGCTTCCTGCAGCAGCTCAGTGATCATCACTGGGCTGGTTATGGGTGTCAGGGGGCATGGCTGAGGCTCCTGGCCCTCCTCCCTGACTTGTGAGCCCAGGAGACTTCCAGTCCTTCTTGGTATTATAGGTGCTCTTCAGTGAAGTGAGACCTTTACTAGGTAACATAAAACTTTGTCTCCGGTCTATGGGTATTTTGTTTTTTCTTTCAGTTCTGTATTGGATTATTTGCTGTTTCCACCACTTAAACTCTGCACTGGAAGTAATTTGTTGTCCTTTGCTTACTTCTAAAATGGGGGAACTTCCTGTGAGGACCAGCACTTGAGTTCTGTGGTTGAGCTAAATTGCTGCTTTGCTGCTGATTCCCTGGGGAAGGCTTTTTGTGCAGCTCTAGTCTGAACCTGAGTCTTTTCAGCAAACTGCACCCCTTGCAGTTCTGTATTCCTGACCAGTCTACACAGAGTGGGCCTGTGCTGATTGGAACGCAGATCAGCTGTCCATGCTGTACCCCAATGTTCCTCCGGTGGGCCTGTCTCCCTCACCACCTATGCTCCAAACTCTTCCCATGGGGTGGGCCATGTGCTATTCCCTTGCAGTGACTCACTGGCCTCTGAGTGGCTCCTTTTTCAGTTGTCTGTGGCTCCTCATTCCTATGTGGGTCCACAGGAACCCTGTCAGTGGTCTTGCTGGCCTGGCAGCCACCAGGACCCTCTTTTCCCCTGCAGCCTCCAGACAACTTCATAGGAAGGGCACAGCTGCAGCTTTTGCCAGCTCTTGCTCTATGCGCTCAGCAGCTCCAGCCTTGAAGTGGTCAGGGCTCGAAATGATGGGAGAAATCCTTTCTTTCTCTCATTGTGGCTTCTGCTGCCTTTATGCACTCCATAGGTCTCTCCTCCTCTTCCCCTGAGCTCTAGTGGCCCCAACTTGTTTGTCGTTACTTTTTAATAGTTGTAAATTGGTTGATTTGTGCAAGAGAGTGATGCTGGGGACTGTCTATTCCACCATCTTGACCAGAAGCCAAGAAATATTTTTCAAGTGCTTACCAGACACAGGTGCTCTTTTAGGGACAGGGATACACCAGTAAATAAAGAAGTGAAAATCCCTACCCTTGAGGAGATTACATTCTTATAGGCATGGAATGGGGGTGACAGACAATAAACATAATAAAAAAGGAACTTTTATGGTACAGCAGAAAGTCAGCATTTTACAGGGATAGAAACAGAGCCCTGTAAGAGGGGTCAGGAGTGCCAGGGCCTAGGGACAGGAAGAGTGTAGTTTTAAACAAATTGGTGTGGGTAAGTCTCACCAAAAAGATGATATTTGAGCAAAGAGTTGAAAGCAGCAAGGGCAGTTATATGATGGAAGAGCTTTCCAGACAAAGGGCATAGCCAGTTCAAAGGCCAGAGACAGTGTGCCTGGCATATTGGAGGAGCAGGGAAGAAGCCAGTGTAGGCCCAGTGAGGGGAGAAGGTGACAGTAGTAGTACAGAGAGAGCACGCTGGGAGGAGGGAGACATTGAGTAGGGCCTGGTAGGCCATTGTAAGGACTTAGTTTTAATTCTAAGTGAAATGAGGAAGTCAGTGGAGCATTTTGAGCAGAGAAGTTACACACTGTCTTAAATTTTTAGATTATTGGCTGCTTTGTTGAAGTAGACTGTAGAGAAACAAGGGCAGAAGCAAGAAGGGAGACTAAGGAGATTATTACAGTGATTCACGCTAGAGCCATGGTGGCTTAGACTACAGGGGTGTCAGTGGAAATGGAAAGAAATTGTCAGATTCTGGATATACTTTTAGGGAAAAACCAATGGGATTTCCCTGATACATCGGATAAGCATTGAAAATAGAGGCATTAAGGATGTCTCAAAGGGGCCGGCCTGTGGCTCACTCGGTAGAGTGCGGTGCTGATAACACCAAGGCCACGGGTTTGGATCCCATATAGGGATGGCCGGTTGGCTCACTGGGTGAGTGCGGTGCTGACCACACCAAGTCAAGGGTTAAGATCCCCTTACCGGTCATCTTTTAAAAAAAAAAAAGGATGTCTCAAAATTTTGGTCTGAGCAGCTGGTAGGATGTGGTTGCCATTAACTGAGATGGGAAAGACTATCTGTAGGTTTAGGGGTAAGATCAAGGTTTGATTATAGACATGATAAGCTAGATGTCATTTAGACATCTAAGTGACTACGTGGATAGGTGGTTAGACATATAGTATTGGAATCCAGGGGGAGTTTTAGGTTAAATATATACTTTGGAAGGCATCAGCATAGAGATGGTGTTTCAAGTCATGAGACTGAATGAGATCTGCAAGGAAGGGAGTGAAAATGAGGACAAGAAGAGGACCAACAGCTGAGCGTTAGACACCTTAAGTTTAAGAGATCCAAGAGAGGAAAAGAGGGGAAGAGGGATTTGCATGGTTGACTGAGGATGAATGACCAGAGAGGTAGAAGAGCTGAGAGAAGACACGTGAAGAAATCGCTTCCCAGAGGAGTGAGTTATCAACAATGCCAAAGGCCACTGGCAGGTCAAGTAAGCAGAAAACTGAAAGCCCACCATTTGACTTAGCCAAGTGGAAGCCACTGATGGCCCTGATGAGAATTGTTTTGTTGGTGGGGAGGGGGCAGCAAGCAAAGGCCTGCTTGGAGCAAGCTTCAGAGAGAAGGGAAGGAGAGGAACAGGAGATAATGTCTGTAGAAACATTTTGGAATTTTTATGGAAAGGGAATCAGAAAAATAAGTGGTAGCTAGAGGAGGAAGTGGAGTTACAAGGGATTTTGTTAAGATAAGAGAAATAACAGCATGTTTATAAGCTATTAATAAGGATGAAAAAGAGATGTAGGAGAGGGGTGAATTTCTGGAGCAACGTCCTTGAGTAGGTGAGAGCAGAGTGATTTAGAGCACATCAAGGGGCTCGCCCGAGATAGGAGCAGGGCGGACCAGCTCTAGAAATGGGGGCGAGGGGGACAGCAGTTCAGGGACTCAGGCCCAGGTAGGTGGACAGTGGTGGCGGGAGTTCATGCTAAGTTTTCTTCTGCTTGCCTCACTTTTTTCAGTTTAAGAAGTCTTAGTTATTTTATTATATCTTTCTGCTTTGTGTTCATCATAATAGAGAATTAGTGCACAAAGACTAGAGGGATTTTGGAGTAAAGATCTGGTGTTGATAAGGGAAGCACATACAGAAACATGACAAAAACTTGTAATAGTCCCATTGGGAACATTTCCCAATACGGGTGGAGTGTGGCTGGCTCTGTCCAGACACAATGTACTGAAAGTTAAGTTCTTATTTGTTTCTTATGAGAATCTGATGTCCCATCAGGAGGTATTTAATAAGGCACTGTCATTAAAAAAAAGAAGAAAGAAAAGCAGAGAGAAACTAATGTTCTTTTCCCTTTCTCCTCTAGAACTCTGGAGAAGATTGTTACATTTAAAATGTTCATCACTCAGTTGAGCCTGGCAGTCTTTGATGATCTCACCCACCAGAAAGCATCATCTGAACTTCTGAGACTCACACTGGACAATGTTTTTCTCTACATGGCCCCAGGCGCTGGTCCCCTCCCTGGGGAAGAGCCCGCTGCTGCACTCTTTCAGCTTTACTGTGTGGAGGTCTGCTGTGGGGACCTGCAGTTGGACAACCAGCTTTATAACAAGTCCAATTTCCACTTTGCTGTCTTGGTCTGCCAGGGAGAAAAAACAGAACCAACTCAGTGTTCCAAAATGCAGAGTCTCCTTGTATCCAGCAAAGATTTGGAAGAATATAAGGAAAATTGTTTTATCAAGCTTTGCATCACCTTAACTGAGGGCAACAGCTTCCTATTTGATATTAATGAGTTTAGTTTTGAATTGAAACCTGCACGGTTATATGTGGAAGACACATTTGTACACTACATCAAAACTTTATTTGACACTTACCTTCCTACCAGCAATCTGGCTGGTCAATCCCTGCAACTCTGCAGTGGTGAACAGGTGTTGCCCATGCAGGTCAGACAGCATGCCAGGGCCTTGGTGAATCCCGTGAAGTTACGGAAACTGGTGATACAGCCAGTGCATCTGCTCGTCAGCATCCACGCTTCTCTCAAGCTGTACATAGCCTCCGACCACACTCCTCTCTCCTTCTCAGTGTTTGAAAGAGGCCCCATCTTCACCACTGCGAGGCAGCTGGTGCATGCCCTGGCAATGCACTATGCCGCTGGGGCTCTCTTTAGAGCAGGTGAGGACACCAGATGAGGGTCTGTGATGACTAGAACCTGGGCAAAAATGACATGCTTTGGAGTAGTGCCTTATTCAAGACATAAGGAAGCAACTGATGAGAGGTGATATGCATGGGCTTTACAGTTAAACAGAACTGGATCTAAGTCTAGACTCTGCCACTGATGGATATAAGGCGTTGGGCAAATTATTGAACCTCCCTGAGTCTCACTTTCCTTATCCATAAAAGGGGTTTTAAGATTTTTGAGGAGATCAAATTAAAGTATGTAAAGTATGCAGCGTTTTGCTTGGCACTTAAATACTTAAGTAGTAGTAGCCATTGTGTAACTTAGAATTTTAATTCAATTTGACAAACACTTTTTTAGCACCTTGAAGGCACAAGGGCCTTTCTTAGCACATGAATCAGCCAGGAAAACTAGTCAGGCCCTGAGGCCTGGGGCCTAAAAGAAATCCAGTTCTAGGCTGTTAGTTTTCTTCACTGCTGTTCATGAATAACCGTAGGTGAGAAATTCAGGGGTTTTGTATGTCCATAAGATATGTGAGGAGCCCTCTCCCCATCCGGTGCTGCACTGCCTATCTCGACAGATCCCAAAGACAGCATGTCTCAGCCGCTCCTCAGACCTGAGTCCAAAGAACAGCCCTTGCTCCCTCTTCCCAACCTCTGGAACTGCACAAGTGGCCTCCTGCAGGCCACGGGCTGCTGTCTCTCAGGGGCTCAATGGGAGCAAGCAAGGCTTCCCTTTTCAGTCTGCAAAAGTCTGCAAAGCATGGTTAGAATATGTGCACAAAATTTTGTGGGGAGTACTCTGTGCTAAAGATTGAGTGTTGGGAACCATGTGGCCTCAACACATTTTATGGTCATCGGCCTCAGAGCATGTTTTCCTGAACCAAGTTTACTAAAGTAGTTTCAGTGTCATAATCTGGTTCCTCATGGTCTCAAGAATTCAAGTAAAGAGCACCATCCAGATTAGGCCTTGTCAGTCATTCCCACTAAAGAACACGGAAATCTTACTTTCTGAAAGTAACAAGGGAGAAAACCTTTGTTCTACCCTCTTGGTAACATCATAGCTAGTGAATGCATTCCTATGTGAGATTAAGACTAGCAGTAATGGGCCGGCCCGGTGGTGCACTGGAGAGTGCGCTGCTTGGGAGCGCAGCGGTGCTCCCTCCGAGGGTTCAGATCCCATGTGGAGACCGGTTCCCGCTCACTGGTTGAGCGTGGTGCGGGCGCGACACTGAGGGTTGCGATCCCATTGCCGGTCCCCGGTACAGGCGCGACACCAAGGGTTGCGATCCTGTTACCAGTCAGTAAAAAAGACAAAAAGGAAAAAAAAAAAAAAAAGACTAGCAGTAATGACCCATCTATGTTATTGCCATACTGGTAAGATGACATTTTCTCCATAATGAAATTCATGCAATCCAGAATTCTTTTATAAAAGAAAATTTCAAGATCAGGGAGAGGGCCCTGTCAGACCTATTGTTTTGATAGCTTGCTCAACAGCGAGGAAAATATTTCCCTCTTGCTAAGAAATAATTTAAAAATAAGCAGTTAACATCTCAAATTTAATAGACGCATATATTTATAAACAATTCCAGAAACTCACCCTTTTGGGCAGTTTTTGCTGTTAGCATGAGAAGCAGGCTTGTAGGTACTGGCTCAGATTTGAGGCCTGAGAAGGAATGAGGCTCTCGTCCGGACACTGTGTGATGCTGAGGTTCAGGGGCACCTGTCTGTGCCACGAGCTGGCAGAGAAGCTCCATTTGTGGTACCAAGTAACTGTGCCCCTGCAGCCGTGTGCTGAAGTTATCTCTGTTTTATGTTTAATGAGCTTTCACAAGAGCAGTTTGGATTTTTTGTAATTCCCCTAAAAATCCTCTAAGGAATTCTAATATAGAGGGCAAGTTTTTAGAGCCTAATGGGAAATCCTATCACTAAAATCCTATGGACAATCTGAAGATCACTGAAAGAGAGCAGTGACTGGAGGAGTAGGAAATGGGAAGATGGCCAGAGGTACCAACGCCAGATAGAGAATTCTTACTGAGAATGGACCGCGTTCTTGTAGGGAAAGGAGAGGGCTGGCCTGGGAGCGAGCAGGTGGCACCCGCGTCGCATTGGGTCAGCTTCACCTACTGAACTTGAGAAGTTTCCTGCCTGTGATGGTCAATAACACCCTGACCTCATTTCTAGGGAAATTTGTGGAGTCACCTTGAAGAGGTTTTAACAAACAGTAATTGGAAATGAGTAACTTACCCTATTTGAAGGAATGTGGGCTTTATAATTTCCTGAAGTCCCTCTCTACCCTCAAGTCTCAATTTGATAGGAAGCCCGACAGACTCCCTTTTTCAACAAAACTTCCAAACAAGTAAGCAAAAGATACACGAGGGCACTTGAAAAAGTTCATGGCAAAATAGAATTAAAACATGATAGGAATCTTTCCGTAGACTTTCTGAAGTACCCTCATATTTGCTTCTGGAGGAAGATAATTAAAGAAAGAGTATCCTTGGGTACTTCCTGCCCTTTTCCGGCCAGCTCAGATGCCGCTGAGATGTGGCAGTGGTGCACACATAGCCCTCCCAGTGGGCAGTGCTTCCGGCTTCAGTGTCACAGTCCGGGAGATCCTAGCCCCACCCTTCACGGGCCAGAAAGAGCAAGGAAGGGCCCCCAGCAGCTGGGCGGGAGCGAGCTGGAAGGGCCGGGGGCTTCCCGCTCCCTCTGTGCACCCGCTGCGCTGGCCTGAGTGGACCTGTCATAGAGTGGTCTTTGCTTGTCAATAGCTACTCTCCTTTCTTTATATGTGGAATCTTTGGAGGAAAGGGGAATTAAGATGTTTAGACCAAACGTTTCCTTCGGGAGAAACTTAAAACCATTCCAGGCTAAAGGGAATCTGCTGTTTCTTTACCTCCAGAGCGGGCCCTCCAAGGAAGAATATTCCATAACTTCCCACAGTACCCTGCCTACTCTTTATAACCTGGACTCATGGAAGCGGGGCCAAGGGGTGGGGGGTGGTTAGGCTTTGGAATCAGGTAAACCTGGCTTGGAAAACCAGCCCACATGTCTAGTCAGTCGGGAGATTGGGAGCAATTGACTTCATCTCTGAGCCTCAGTTTCCTCCTTTTCCTATCTGACTGTAAGACCATGGAGACATAGTAACACCATGTTGGTTTTGCCTCTGCCTCCTGTTCCTAGTCCAGTCCCTGAACCCAAGCAGCAGCTCATTCATTACCTGGCCTGAATTTATTTGGAGGTAAAAGAACTTTTCTTGCACAGTTGCTGTGAGAATTGAGTTGAATGCCTAGCACCCACAGGCCATTCCATTTGTAATCTTCATCTTCTGGAAATTATTCCCTCCTTTGATCTAAACCCTAATGTTACCAACCTAATAATGTTCCAGAAAAGGTAGGGGGCTCCAAATTTAAGAATATCCCTGTCTGCATGCACTGGGCAGGGGAACTCTTTAGGACCTTGGCTTGGCTCTTATACCCAAACCTTTCTGATCCTCTCAGATTGGTAACTTGACTGAGGATCTCTGTGACAGGACTGTCCTCCAAGGACCTTCTGGTGAGGGAGGGATGGCTCCCACACAGGACTATCCCCACGGCCTTCCTGTTATAGTGTCTTCAGCCCCTGGCAGGGAGGTCAGCAGATTACTGGAGGAAGTTGTCTTTTTGGACGCCTCCTCTTTTGGTCCTTTGGCCCTTGCCTACCCCTCCAGTCCTCTGGGCCTATAGTCAGTCCCAAATCCCCACCCTGAAGAAGACAGGGAAGGGCAGCCTCTGCTGGACTCTGCACCCCAGCCACATTGCCATGAGGCAGCGGACGTAGCAATCAGGCCACTGAGCAGGCCGGCTCCTGGCAAGCCCTCGCTTAGATAGGAAACCAGATCCAAAGCTACCCTCCTGGGACATTCAGAGGGAACACTCCCCTCTCGCTAACCTAATCAGTATGTCCCTGTCACCGATGTTTACACAACCAAAGCTGAGGTCGAATGGGGAGGCATTTGTCTGGCTCCAGCCCTGCTCCAAAGGGAAGCACTCAACTTGGTAAGGTTGGAGAAGGTTAAAAATAACTCCTCCATCCTTGTCCAAAGTTTGCATCCCCTTCACAACACCCCATTTAGCATCTGGCCTCTTCCCCCTGACCAAGCACCTCCCCCTCATCTTGGTACCTTTGCTACTTCCCTGCGGAGTCTTGAGAGAACTTCCCAGCCTGTGTCACCTGCAGCCCAACAAGCACCTTTCCTTGGGCTGGTGGGAGTGGCTTTTCCCTGCACATGGATCCCTTTTAGCAGGAATACAGGAGGCCCACGCCAGGAAGTCATATTAAAGCCATATTAAAGCCATTTGTGAGGCTGCCAGAGGACCACTTTGATTTATAAAGTATGAAAGTTTGCCATTTATGAATTCACAGTGAATGAGTTATTTCCCTTATTTTGCTCCAAAGAAGCTTATTACATTCCCAATTCTAGTGTGAAAAATGAATTGTAGGGGAAATGGGTCACTTTTTCACAAATGTTGAAAGTGCTGTATTTGAGATTTCCGTAACCCCTTCCCTTTGGTCCGTTGCAGGCTGGGTGGTTGGATCTCTGGAAATCCTCGGCAGCCCTGCAAGTTTGGTGAGAAGCGTAGGGAATGGGATCGCTGATTTCTTTAGGCTTCCATATGAGGGGCTGACCCGAGGCCCAGGAGCCTTCGTGAGTGGAGTTTCCAGAGGGACAACATCATTTGTAAAGCACATTTCCAAAGGTAGCTATTTCATGTCCTTGTAGTAATGCCTTAATTTTATTCCTTCCCTGCCTTCTGTTTTATTTTTAAAGAATGTGTTAAAGTTTTAAATGCATTCAGATTGCCTCTAGCTTTGTTTGGCTTGTTAGCTTGCAGTAAAATGTTGGATTTGTAACAAAGCTCATATATAATGTCTTATGTTTTAAACAGATCACTACTTGCCTGTACTGTGTGAAAATGTTTCAGAAACTTCAGAATTTTAAACCCCCCGTTGGGAAAACAAGGATTGGCTCAACTGTTATTCCATGTGATAAATACAGAAATATTAAAGGTGTTCAGGATTTCTGCTAAACATCAGAAATCCTACACTGCGTTGCCTCATCATATTTTTTTAAGTGTAGATACAGTTGTCATAACTGCCTTAAGGATATGGATCCAGTTTGACATGGAAGTTGGTTTAGAGGTCAAACAGCCAACTTCTCGCTAACACCACACGGAAACAGCGCCATCTTGTGGCCCAGATTGGTCATCGGGCACAGAGGCCGAACTGCTTCCCCACAAGAGTGTGTTAGTTTTATCCGTTTGTGTTTGCTTAATGATATTTTGAGCAGGTCGACAGTGACTTGGGAACTAACACAGGCCATCTGAATCCCCTTTTCCTGTTAGCGGGAGGCAGAGAAAACAGGGCAAAGGGCTTTTCCCCATAATAGGCATTTCACTGTAGACAGTGCTGCAACTCCATTATGGGTGGGCAGGTTGTAGAAGTCTCTAGAATGCCTCAGAAGAAGACTTGAGCTTGAAATATGAGAATCCATGATCCATAGCAGGGATGAGGGACTATGGGTGGGGGGTTGGCAAGAGAACAGCAAGAGCAATAAAAACAAATTCCACGGACAGTGAAAAAGGACCACTCCCCCAGGCCCCGAATCATCTGGGGAGGCCTGGAGCAGAGCTGCAGAAACTCACCAGATGAGTCACTGGCGGATTTCTCACTCTTGACACTAGAATCTCTGTGGTTCTGTTTTTATTTTAAAATAAGACAACCAACACCTGCTAAATTCAGCAGTAATTTTAGCATATTGACTCATGGATGTTTTTTACACTTGTTCTCTCCTTCTCTTAGCAAAATCTGTTTGGTTTGCTGGTTTGTGTGCATGTGTGTGTGTGTGTGTGTGTGTGTTTTAAAATAAGACAACCAACACCTGCTAAATTCAGCAGTAATTTTAGCATATTGACTCACTGGATGTTTTTTACACTTGTTCTCTCCTTCTCTTAGCAAAATCTGTTTGGTTTGCTGGTTTGTGTGCATGCGTGTGTGTGTGTGTGTGTGTGTTTTAAAATAAGACAACCAACACCTGCTAAATTCAGCAGTAATTTTAGCATATTGACTCACTGGATGTTTTTTACACTTGTTCTCTCCTTCTCTTAGCAAAATCTGTTTGGTTTGCTGGTTTGTGTGCATGCGTGTGTGTGTGTGTGTGTGTGTTTTAAAATAAGACAACCAACACCTGCTAAATTCAGCAGTAATTTTAGCATATTGACTCACTGGATGTTTTTTACACTTGTTCTCTCCTTCTCTTAGCAAAATCTGTTTGGTTTGCTGGTTTGTGTGCATGCGTGTGTGTGTGTGTGTGTGTGTGTGTGTGTGTGTGTGTGGATTTTTTCTTCTCAGATTACTGGGAAAGATGCAGCTGCGAAAAATGACATCTACCATTTCTTGAAACTGGACGCCTGATGACAGATGAGTTAGCTCATGAGCTTCACAAAGTGTCCATTGATGCCTTTCAGTTTTGCTCATTGAGATTTATGCAGACTTGCTGGAGGGAGTTGGGACTGTTTTGAGCAAGATGCTGGAATAGCCATATGGAATTGCGACTGTCACATGATTTTCCTTCTATTGTCCTCACCTTTTTTTTCAGTTAACGTCCTGAATTTCAAAATTATACATATTCTTTGTGGCACAATAATTGCTTCCTCAGAATTTCAAATGACAAAGTTCAGTGTCTCCTTTTATTTTGACTGAAGTAATAAGGAGGGAATAAATTTTATTCCTAAAGTGGAAATATTTCTTCACAATCTGTCTAAAATTCAGCAACATAACTTTAACCTTTAAAATTAGAGCAGGCAAATTTTAACCCTCAAAATTAGGCCTAACGGATGGTTTCATATAAAGCTCTGGGCCCCTTTGTGGCAGCTGAGATTCCCGCTCTAGCCCTGTGCAGTGCCATCACCCTTGTGCGTAAGTTCGTCTTCCCCTCACTCTCCTAAGGCACTTGCTTCAAATTGCCCAGGAGGGACCCACCATCACTCACCACTGGGCATGTCCAGGAGGGATACAAGTGTCCCCACCACCCCTTCACCCTGCTTTCTCCAGCCCTCCAGGACCACTGTCCTGGGGTCCACCACGTATGTGACAAGGCAGCCAACCTCTGTGCTCTTGTGCCCTCAGGTACCCTCACGTCTATCACCAACCTGGCCACAAGCCTGGCCCGGAACATGGACCGGCTCTCACTGGACGAGGAGCACTACAACCGGCAGGAGGAGTGGCGGCGGCAGCTCCCCGAGAGCCTGGGCGAGGGGCTGCGACAGGGCCTGTCTCGGCTGGGCATCAGTCTGCTTGGTAAGGGGCTGCAGGGACTCCCATCTGTCTGCATTGCAGCTCTGCTGAGGTGCAGGGTCTCCCAGGATTTGACAGCTTCACCTTCTGCCTGGGGATGGCTGTGAAGTGCTCAGAGAGGATAAGGCACTCACTTGTGTCCCTATAGTGCATCCGTGAGTCACTGAAACATGGCCCATTTCCCAGAGCCATCATGTGGCCATGCCAAGGGCCATCCCAGGAACTGCCCACAGGGAGGCTCACCTGCGTAGACGCGTGCTCTGCCGTCCTTTGCCTCTGTCATATTTTAGGCCTCAGCATGGTTTTCCAAAGGAAAGAATAATTCCATAGGAGGCCCCAAGTGCAGAGGTGTCCACACAAGGACAGTGGTACCCAGCTGTGTGTATTTTGAAGTGAGTGATAGGCAGCCCTCCTGAAGCCCTCACTCCCTCACTCCCATAGACATTGCAGACGCTCGCTTTTGTTTGAGAAGCACTTGAACAACGTGCAAATGTCATGTAAACTTCAGTGAGGAGCCTGCTTTTTCCTTTTATTATTATATTTTTTGGAAATCGTCCTGACTCAGAGAAATTATTGTTTGTCAAGCAGCCAGATGGTATAGTTAGAGGTGAAGATTGCTATGGATATTTCAGAATATTACAAATGTTTGAAAATAAGTTGCTTTGGAAAAATCTATAAAAAGGAAGCTTCAGAGCTGAAAGTTTGCAGAGCAGGATTTTCAAGGGTATTTTTTGTTTGTTTGTTTGCAAAGGAATTTAAAACTGTATTTCTTGGCAACATGCCTTCTGCACATCTGAGGGAGAGTGCGCCTTGCAGAGATCAAAGTGACCAAAAGCAGCTTTGAGCAAAGGGTAGAAAAGATGAGCTTGAAAGGATTTGCCCTCTCTCCCATCTTCAGTTCTTTACACACTGCTCAGCTTGCAACCGCAGCCAGCTGAGGTTCTGGGAGGAAGCAGTAAAATGTTACAAGTTCAGGTTAAGTTGCTAGAAATTATTTAAGTACTAACGTGCAGTGGTATGAGGCACTGTCATTTGATAATGCATGGAAACGGGGAAGCTGGGGACCTGGGATGAACGTGCTAGGTAAAGGAGCAATTGCCTTGCTGACTAAGCAACCAGAAGGTGATGGTGACTCCTTTGGGGAAGTTTGTGTGGGGTGGTGGGCAGAACTTGTCACTCAGGAGCTGCAGAACCCAGGCTAGGGTGTCCAAGTCCTTTCTTTGTGACCTCAGGCAAGTTCTTAACTTCTCTGAATCTGGATTTCTCTTTGTAAATTGGGGCTGGTAATACCACTATTCAAAATGCAGATAGGCAGTCATGTACCAGGCACAGAGTCCATGTTTGGTAAACAGCATCTGTCATTATTAAATTAGGATAGCAAATTATGGTTGCCTGGTTTCAAAGAGTATCTCAGCAAAGAGAAACATTTGAGCAATGGCAGGAGCGTTTTTGCTTTAGTTTAGTCCAATGGATTAAGTTGCTGTAACTAGAGGAAGTGATGATGAAGTTATCTTGGGGCCCTTAAGTCATTGTTTTGGGACTTTGGGACATTTTTATGATAAGAATTGTAGGCTTAAATGTGCTAACTCTCAGCATAAGAGCTTTCTTCTCTCCACCCACTCTTCTTGAAGCTTCCAGGTGATCAGAAAGAAGAGACCTGAGCTGGCTGACATGTGGCTGTCTCCATCCTAACTCCCTGATTCCCTTCGAGCCCGAGAGGTCTATTCTCTTCCCATTGAGAGAAGCCCCCAGCCACTAATCAGTTTCCACTATATAAAATTGTCCCCAATGATAGAAATCAGTTATGTGCGGAGCCATGAATCTGCCCTGATGATGTCACCCTTTTAGGCATGGCTCCCAATGTCAGGGTAGAAAGTCATAAAGCTCTGATCTTTGCTATGGTCACCGTGACTTGTATTTCCTCATCCATGCAAGGGAATCATTTAGTCTGTCTGTGGAAACTACAGTGGGCTCATGGGGTCTTTCTGCATCTCTGGTAATTTCCAGAAACCTGTGAGTTCCGCGAGTGAAATAGATCCCTCCTCAGTGTGTACTGGCTGTACTTGCCAACACTGGCCTGCCCCTGGGCCCCCTGGAGCTCCAGTCCTAACCTAGCACACACCTTGAGCAGCACATCCATTTCTGGACTCATTAGAGTTCACAGTGGGCATCTCAAGCTGGGCCCACACCAGCTTTCTTTCCTCTTAGAGTTCAAGAGCCTTTCTGTGTCCCATATAATCTCTGGGTTATCTAAAAATATCTGGTCCTAGAACTACCAGATGTGTGGCAGGAAGAAGAGAGGGGAAGTAAGACCAACCAATTCTCCTAATCTTGGAAAGTATAGATTTGTCACCATTTAATCCATCCCCAGAAATGGTGTTTAAAATTGCCATATGCAATTAAGTGCCTAACTGAAGTTAGAGATACTATAATGTAATAGTTTGAAAATTCTAGTTGCTCATTTCTTCCTTTACGAGACAGAAATGTTAAAGACACAGTTAATAAAAATATACTTAAAGAACATTTTAGGGTCGAGAAAGCACTTTCACATGTGTCATCCTATTTGATCTTTACAACCCTAGGCATGGAGAAGTTAAGTGACTGGCCAGGTCAGATCTCCAGCAAGGACAAGAACTTTGGCCCTTCTATCATGTCACCTACCCACAGAGGGCTCCCGGCCTGGAAGCAGTCAGGACGTGGGGAGGTTGAACACTTGGAAGTTATAGGGTCGGAGAAACACACTTCCCCCAGATGCTTATGGGGTCAGTGGCCCTTTTTGACTCTGCTTTGCTCTCATGGGGAAACTGTGGAGTGTTACGAGGTACTTGAAACTCAGAGGAAGTCTTTAGCTGCCATGCCCAGCCACATTGCCCCAGCTCCGGAAGGAAAAGTGTCAGCTATCCAAGAGATGCTGCTGAGGTGTTTGGATGAGCTCCACAACAGTTTTCCAAAAGCAGTGGTGCTTGAAAAACTCTTTAGCCTGCAGAACTGGCATAGCCTACGCACATTGACTAGGTCTGTTCCCCAAACACCCCACTTTCTACCAGGCCATAGAGTCTGTTCTGAGAAAGGACGTGCAGCTCCATGTCACAGGTACACTCCACCTGCCCTGCTAGCCCTGACTCCTGTTCAGAAATGGCTTCTCTGACCCCCATCTCTTTGGGGCTACTGCCTGATTTACGAACAGAGATTCCCCCAGAGGCCACATCCCTCTGTCTTCACAGGCACTTAATAGACCTTTCCAGGTGAATCAGGAAGATTTCCCTCCGAGGGATTGCCCAAGAGCTGTGCTTTCCAGCAGACAGCACTTAAGAGGAGTCCCTCTGATACCACAACCTGCCGTTAGCAGACTGGTTTGCAGTTAGTCGGGAATTTAGGAATTACGGACCAAAGTGCTTCCTTCTCAGTTTACTAATCTGTTCTGGTCAAAAAAAAGCTAGCCTCTGGCTAGAATGTCTAATATACTCTGGGGTTCATTTGTCTCTGGAATGGTGAGCTGTAGCGTGGTGTACCAGCTTAGGCCTGTGCCTCTGCTACTGTAACAAAAAAGTGCCCCAAATAAAATTATACCACGTGGTAAGGGCAGCATCAAAATAGCCACATAGGCAGGTCCTTTCATAGATCAGTAACCAAGTGGTTTTTGCCTGAGGCAGAGAGCTAGTCGCAGCAGAGGTGAGGGAAGGCCCTTGTAGTTCCCTTGCTTCACAAAGAAATTCCTCCTCCTACAACTAAAGGCACAAAAGGAAACAGCCCCCCACGTCCTGCCTGGCCCAGCACATAGGTCCGTGGAATCTCCCCTCCCAGCACGCTCTTTCCTTCCTTGCCTCCCTTCATCACATCACAGCCGTCTCCATGTGGCCGCCCACCCTGTGGGCCTGTCGCCAACAGACAAGTCTTGGGATCAATTTCCACTTCTTAAAGCTTTGGAGCAGAGTTTGAGTATATGACAGTAAATAATTTTACAGTCTTAGGATTTAGCTGGATTATACTTAATAAGAGAGCCTTCAAAAGCCCTATGAGAAGCTGCATCTCTCAAGGCAGGGTCACAGAGACCATGAAATGGCTGCTAGTCTCTTATGGCCTCTCTGTTCTCCAGCTCTTTAGCACAAAGAGGGAGACAGCAGCACCTGGGGACCAGTGAGGTGTCGATGTGTGTGACAAGCCAGCTTTCCCCCCCTCAAGGATCTGGTGCTGAGCTGAGGGCATGTGATCTGACAGCTCCTTCTCTAACTCTTAGAATCTAACACCTTGTCATGGGGCTCGGGCTTTACACTTTTCAGGCTCCCAAATAGTCTATCTATCAAAGCCACAGTAACTGGAGCCTTCACTGTGGCCAGTGGCTAGAGAAATCGGAAGATCAAAGGAGAGTTCCACTGTGATACCTGTTTGCACTTAAGCACATAGAAGCTGGCACCCTTTGTGGACGATCACAGCTGGTCAAGGCTCTATGTTCCTTGTACGGGTTAGGGCTGGCACATGAAAGGGAAATGGGAGATTCTAAATGAAGTAACCACCTGTCCCCCAACTCAATTTTAATAGTCTTAATGGAAAGCTGCACTTAGGGAAAAGACATTTCTACCAGAAATACAGGCAATAATTTAATTTATTGGTGAATTTGTACTTACCCCAGTTTTTCAACTCTTAAGCATGGAGATCTTTCAAAGAAATCAGATAATGAAACCACAAAAGCTGTAGTCTAATGATCTCACTCATATGTGGAAGTTAAAAAAAGAAAAGTGGTTCACATAGAAGTAGAGAGTAGAATAATGGTTACCAGAGGCTTGGGATGCAGGGGAGGAATGGGCAGTAGGAGAAGTGGTGGGTTAACAGGTACAAAGCTATGCCCTCTGCCCTAAGTGAATCAATGTACAGTATATGTATGTATTGAAACAACACAGTGAACTCCACAAATATGTACAAATAAGTTTTTTTTAAAAAAAGGAAATGCTGTATTTGATGCTGTTCACTTTGAACTATTGTCTGGGAAATGATTGGAAGAGAAGACCCAGGGCTACTCCGCTCCTAGTCTTATAGATGAAGAGCAAGGCATCTGGTTCCTCAGGACTGGCTGGCTGGGGTGCTGAAGGATCGATCCCTCAGCCCTTGATAGCCAGGGTGGCCTTAGCCAGTGGGGAGGTGGGGAGCAGCTTCCTTGGCTTATCCTTGTCATTTCTTTAGAGGTTTGGGCAGCACTACTCTAGGCCGGGAAGCAGACCTGTCACCTAAGGTCATTCTTAATCTGTCAGTGCATAAACTTAAATGGCTACGTCAAAACCTACAGGAATGGAATCCATGAAGAACATTCCCTTTTCCAACTGACCTGAAGGAACTGGCCTTTTGTTTTACTGGATTTTGTTCAATGGAATATTTCTTGAAGTTAGCAGGTCATTAACTGAGACCTGGAAATATCTATTTACCCAAGAGACTTTGAATTAGTGGCACTTGGAGCAATGGGATTTGACATGTACTAAAATTTCTACCAGGGGGACTGTGCATTTTCTTTACTCCTAGCAGGTATGAGTTGATAACAGAATTCTGTCAAGAATTGTGAGGAAATTTTTGCTTCTTACTGAGTTAGGGAACCCTCCACTCCATCATGAAAAAAAATATCAAGACTGGTGAGGCTTTCCTAGATCTCATAGAGCAAGATGCATTCGCAAGAGTGGCCGAAGGATTCCTTTCATTTGCAACCACCTTCAAACTCAGTGTAGGAAATGGTTGCCCCATTGTAAAGCTGTTAGAACAGAGTCGTGAAGCAGGGTTTGTGTAGCTGTTCTAAAGTGAAGAGTCAGTGGCCAACTCTCAGTTGAAATGAGGGAAGGAAGTTTTTCAAGATTGGCAAAGAGGAAGAGCCTGTTTTATAAACAAGAGAAGTGAATAGCTTGGTGGTTAAGAGCTAGGCTGTGAATCATACTCCCTGGATTCAAATCTGGGCTCAACCTCTTAACAGCTGTGTGACCCTGGGAAAAACTCCTTAATCTTTCTGTGCCTCGGTGTCCATATCCGGATGAAAACGATGTTTGACTCCTAGAATTATGAGGATGAAATGATCTCATACAGATGAAGCTCTTAGCACAGTCCCCAGCACCTAGTAATTAATAGAAATATTACTATATCATACTCTTATTAAATAATTATTAAAGTACTATATTTGTAATATTAAATTATTATTAAATAATTGTTGTTGTTATTAAAAGTGGGAACATAGAAAGTGGCTGGCCCCTTCCCATTTTTTTCATCCTCCTGATTCGGCGAAAGTATATTAGGCTGAGTAGGCTCGCTCTCTGCCTGAAGAATCGTTAGCTCTTCTTCCTAAACTGTGTTGACTGATTTCTGGGGAAAGGCATATGGGCGACACTTTGGAATGGTCTGACATTTTTATTAAATTCTGTAGGAAATGGTTGCCCCGTTGTAAAAAACTAAACTTCACAGCTCCTGACTGTGTGAACCAAACCCAGCGTGAACATTGTGTTTTTTTTTGTTTTTTTTGTTTTTTTAAAAGATGACCGGTAAGGGGATCTTAACCTTTGACTTGGTGTTGTCAGCACCACGCTCAGGTAGTGAGCGAACCGGCCATCCCTATATGGGATCCGAACCCGTGGCCTTGGTGTTATCAGCACCGCACTCTACCGAGTGAGCCACAGGCCAGCTCGTGAACATTGTGTTTTGATGAAGATAATAAACGTCTAACTTAAATAGTCCTCGATGTACTTAGATATTTGGTAAATAAATGTATAGTAAATAACTTTCTAATGAGGGTGGCAATTCATTTTCAATCCAAGTAAAAACTGTGTTCCAGATTGTGATTTTCATTTTCTGAGGATTTTAAGCCTGTGTCCTTACTGAGGGCTTTTGTTGTTTCAGGTGCAATTGCTGGTATAGTGGATCAGCCAATGCAGAACTTCCAGAAAACATCTGAGGCTCAGGCTTCAGCAGGACACAAGGCCAAGGGTGTTATCTCAGGTGTGGGGAAAGGAATCATGGGGGTGTTCACAAAGCCCATTGGAGGAGCTGCTGAGCTTGTGTCACAGACTGGCTATGGTAAGTTAGTGGAAAACCAATCAGGCCAACTCAGCCATTTTTAATTTGCCAATGATTAATTTGCATTATTATACCAAGGGTTCGCTAAGATAATCGAGCTTTTCACATGGCAAAGGAGCGAAAAATAAAATAAATAGTAGCTATCTTTCTCACCTCCCCATGCTTACTTACACAGAGTAGAATTGTACTACTAATAAAAAACAATAATAAAATTGTAGAACCAGGAAATCAATTAGTAATTTCAATATATGTATGTCACAGAGTCTTTCTACAGTACATGTAATAAAATAGACTTTGAAAAGTAACCAGTTGTAGGTTGAGAGCAGTGTTGAGAATATATTGCAGCAGAGAAAAGAATTATTACTTCTTCCCATGATAAATTTGGAAGGAAAGATAGGTTATAAGGAAGAAAGGCACCTTTAAGTGACAGTGTATATGCTTTGGAGAATGAGAGGTAGACGTGGGTTTCAGTGGCTTTCTTACCTGTAGCTACCACCCTGCTCCTTGCAGCCAGGCTGAGTCTCCTGGCCAATGGAAGCAAGGCACATGCGAAGAACAACCCTTTCCCCAAGTCGACGTCTGTGGAGAACTTGGGCTCGTGGCACTACTTGCACTTGGATGGTGGAATGCTCAGGCCTCTCCCATGCATGTGTGTGCACACGAGAAATGGTGTGAAAGGAAGCACCTAGAACAACCCTTTCCCCAAGTCGACGTCTGTGGAGAACTTGGGCTCGTGGCACTACTTGCACTTGGATGGTGAAATGCTCAGGCCTCTCCCATGCATGTGTGTGCACACGAGAAATGGTGTGAAAGGAAGCACCTCCTCCCATGCTTATTTTCTGCATTCTTGGCAGAGCACATTAAAGTAACTTTCAATAAACATATGACTGGAATTATAACCTTTTAACCTAAAATCAGTAGAAGCAAGCTGCCTACCTAGTATCACAAACCGCAGGATGGCTCTCCCGCTTGTCAGACACTAAGTACTCTGAGTCTGCATCCACATCTGGCAGTAGAGTCTATGGAATACGTTTCACTGCAGGCGTCCTGCACCTTAGTAGGTCTGACAAGAGGCAGCCAAATCAGGGCATAAAAACAGTGTCTGAAAGGAAGGGGGTGGGAGACGAATGCCCGCACTTCAGACAGCCATCCGGAGAGCATCCTTTAAGAGACCACACAGACGCCAGCATGTGTTCCTCTTTGCTTTTCCCCTCCCTGCTTCCCTCTTATTCCCCTCTCCTTCTGTAGATGGCATTTTCACTCACAGGGATACTGACAATGAGAATTGTAATTTATAAGTAGAAAAAGTTAAACTCTCCCTTATCAAATACTTACACATTACACATTAATAGAAAACAGTATTCCTTTTGATATAGACTCCAGTGAGGTAAAGTTAACTCATTCTTCATAAATTCTTTTAATTTTGAAAATGCCATTGTCCCTGTGTGTTTCCCAGAGCTAGGGTGCTCTCCCTTATGTAAGAGCATCTCAGAATAGAGCTTCACAGGCCTTTTTGGTTTCCATCACTCTTGTAAAACTTTTATTACCGCACTGAAGGTTTTACAAACCACTAACTCTTAGTCTAATGACTATGCCTCGTTTATAAACATTTACAAGCCTTCAGAAAGCACACATGCTGTACCATCTTTGGTTCTGGAGAGTTTCTGTAGAGGCCTGTGTGGCTGCTGCTGGGTGCCCTCACTTGGTGCTGGCACCAGGGAGTGCATGTAATAAACCAGCGGTCCCGAGAGCGCTCATAAATGTATATGGATTCGTGTTTAACAGCTGGATTAAGTCATTTAATTTAAATACTGTATCTAGGCAAATGGTTTGCCTTTGAATGTGTGTGAGTGCGTGTTTTTAGTTTTTCGACTAGCCATAGCACTGATACAGAAGTATTGTTAATATTAAGCAAGGAAGTCACCTAGCAATCTTGACCTAGCAATGTGTGATCTATTGTTCATGACCAGTTACTCTCAGAAGCATTATGCTTCTTCTAGTCTGTGCTTGGACTAGTACATTCATATTTTAATTTGTAGTTAACATAAGATCACCAAGGTTAAGAGCATTATAATGTTTAATAATTATCTATACACTTCCTTCCAAAGATGTGACATCATTTTGGATCTGTAATATTTTATGGATGGCTTTAAGCAGATTACATCACTGTAGCATGGAACTGTTTTCCAGAAAACAACTAGTAAAATTCCTTTACTTCTCTTACCACAGGTATTTTACATGGAGCTGGACTTTCTCAGCTTCCCAAACAGCGCTATCAGCCAAGTGATCTACATGCTGACCAGGCTCCAAATAGCCATGTCAAATATGTCTGGTAAAAACATTGAGACACTTGCTCAACTTTACATCCACATTGTATGTTAATAGCCCCTGGCTTGCTCTCAAGCTAATAGGCCAGGCTTGCAGGGAAGCCCAGGAGGAGCAGCTGCTTTTGGCACTGGCATCTTGGGCAGCACAAGGAAACCCAGGCCAGGAAGAAGCTGCTGTTCCCAGGCGGTGGGCTGGTGGCAGAGCTCTTCTGCTCCACGCCTGCTACTCAAGGAGAGGATGCAATGGGTCCCATTAATTCTAAATTCTTTTTTTTCCCCC
>NW_007726996.1:496975-501699 GCF_000696425.1 Galeopterus variegatus | reverse complement strand
CCAAGTTCAACCTTCCACAAAACGGTAGATTACAATTCATCAAAGTTCTTTGCCACTTTATAACAAGAATTGCCTTTCCTCCAGTTTCTACTAACATATGTCTCATTTCTGTCTGCGACCTCATCAGGATCGTGTTTAATGTTTACATTTTTACCAACATTCTGTTCATGATGATATATGCATCCTCTAAGATGATAGAAGATTTCCCTACAGCTCTCTTCTTCCTGAGTTCTCACCAGAATTGCCTTTAACATCTGTATTTCTACTAACAGTCTCTTCAAGGCAATCTAGGCTTTTTCTCACATGAACCTCAAAACTCTCTTCCATCCTCTACCCATTACCCAGTTCCAAAGCTACTCCCATACTTTTAAGTAATTCTTACAGCAGCATCCCACTTAATAATACCAAAAACTGTATGAGTCTGCTAAGGCTGACATAACAAAATAGCACAGACTGGGTAACTTAAACAGCAGAAATTTATGTTCTCATGAGTTCTGGAGGCCAGAAGTCCAAGATCAAGGTACTGTCAGATCTGGGGAGGCCTCTCATCCTGGCTTGCTGATGGGTGTCTTCTTGCTGTGTCCTCATATGGCCTTTCCTCTGTGTATGGAGGGAGAGAAAGCCTTGGTGTCTCTTCTCTTTTTAGAAAGATACCAGTCCTATTGGATTAGAACCCACTCCTACGACCTCCTCTGAAATTAATTACCTCCTTAAAGGCCCCATCTCAAAATACAATCACAACAGAGGTTAAGACTTTACCCCATAAATTTGGTGGGGACAATTCAGTTTGTATCAGGACCCAAAGAGTTCATTTAAGAGCTTTGCTTAAGTATAGAAAGAGGTGAAGAATGGGCCAGAAGTAGGACTGGAATTATAACCACCTGGATCTAGAGAGAACGTCAAAAAGTCATGTTTTATCATTTGGCTTCAGAAAGTGAATGTCCAGATAACCCAGAAGAAACGATTTTCTATTCTGTTTTCAATATTCTTCAGTGTGGAGACTTTACAACCACATTTGATAGTCTTCCTAAAGTAAAGGACTTCTTGATGCTAAACAAAATCTTTCCTCTTTTTGTCCCCCACAGCCATCAAGAATGATCTGCACGTTACACATGCAGCAGCAATGCATAATCTCTTGGTTCACACAGAGCTGAATGATATAGAAGGGAAAGCCATGTTTCCTACTCAAAAGAAACCAAGGCAGTAAGTGAGGGAATAGAAATAGTCACATGAATCAATTCACCTGGAGACATTTGTCATTAAATCATCTCTTTTGCCTTAGCGGAAACTGCATTAGATTGGAAGTCAGGAGAGCTGGGCTCTGGTCCCAGCTCAACCACTGCTTAGCTGTAGACTGGATCATTTCAACCTCTCCTTATCTCCATTTCCTTACATGTAAATAGAGGTGGTAGGTGTAAGTGGTGGCTGCTGAACTCAAAAATCTTTAAATACCTTTCAGTTCGCAGGAATTTCTACTAATCCACAATTTTCTATTTGATTTTTTTTTACAACTTCTCTGACACAGTCTCACAGGCTGTTATCCAACACTTCAGTTATTTTTGTGCTTCATTTTACTGTGAAGTGCAGTGAGCAAAACTAAAAACTGTATTTTAACAAAGCTTTTACTAATGCTGAATACAGCATAAAAAATTATTCCCAGCCTTGAATATCATTCTTCTTTTATGATTTCTCAATATCATGTCTCTTTTCCTACAATGGAAGTTTGGTGGAGAATTTTGTAATCCAAAATAAGGTTGAATACAATATGCCATAAAAGCATGAAAAAAAAAAAAAACCAGTGGGGGACTCAGTGTTTGCAACCAATTCAAAAATAGAAATATTTATTTTTACATGAAGCAAATTAACTGAATAATTTAATGATATCCATTTCCCTTGTTTTCTATGAAAGCATTGTTTTATTTAGAATGAATTTGATACTTTGCTGCATTTGGGCAAAAAGTGAGACACGGTGTAAATTACGACTCGTGACAATGATCCTAAGCTTTTCTTCCATTGACTCCGGGTGTCAGATCTAGCTCAAGTGGGCAGGTTTGTCATTTAGAGTGTAACCTTTCAGAGTAATTTGTGCATTCCTGAATGTCTGAGGTTAAACCTGTTTGACATGGTACCTATAGTGCCTTGAAATTTGATTCCTAAAGTTTGCATACTAAATAATATTATTTTTTAAGGTACAGATTGTTTTTGTTTAAAAATAGTAGTTCCCTATTAGAAAGACATTCAGATGATGTAATTGCCATATATTACACTGCCATTTGAGATGATCGTGTTCAAGTCTCAAATTCTCAGACACTGGGTAAGGAGATGCTAAGAATGTTACAGAAATAATAAGCTCGGTCTCCTGGAAAGAGATTTGCCCATATTATTTTTCAGCACCTTTTGTTGCTGGATTTTATCCCCTTAATATGAGAATCAAACCCAGCTGCCTACCTCTCAAAGACTGAGCGTGTAAATGAAAAGGAAATCCAAAGTATTTGAAAATCGTAATTAGTTGATACATAAATTCTATTGATATTGGGCTGGCCGGTTATCTCAGTTAGTTAAAGCTTGGTGTTATAACACCAAGGTCAAGAGTTCAGATCCGCATTACCAGGCAGCAACAAAAAAATAAAATTCTATTGAGGAATTCATTTTGAAGAGTAAATGTGCATTTATTCTCTTTGTATAGGATGCATGCGGGACAGAACTACATGAAAAAGTAGATTTCAGAGATATATTACCCAAAGTCTTAGTGAAATGAACAGTAATCTTAAGCGCAATATTTCAGAACAGAAATTATCCAGTAGGGAAATGGTATGACACAGAGGGCAAGACATTCAAGAAGAACACTGTGGAGGGGCCCAAAAGAGAAGCTACCAATTTCTTATTTTTATCCTCTCGAAGCAGAATTCCTCCCAGAAGCTCTACATTCCTCAGGCTCAGACATGATTAAACACCATATCTTTTAAAATGTTTTACTATTCCAAGCTGAGGAATATATAAATAACCCCTTTCCAGCTACCACTCCTCAGCCTGGAATTTAAGCCGAGTGCCTTCTGGGCTTCAGTCTGCTTTGACCAGACTCCACACAAGAGCAGCGACAACAACAAAAGCTGCCTGGCTGAGCAGCCTGGGCACCTGGATGGAGCAGGAACGAAGCCAACACTGGACAGCCTGGGAGGGAGCGGGGGAGGGGCACTCAGCTAGACGGGGCCCTGGGTTCTCTTGCCTCGGCTGTTTTAAGAAGCAACAATGAAGTTGTAGCCACATGGGGAACTGAAGAAGTTTGAACCAACGCAGATCTAGAGCAAAAGTTCTAAAAGGGATCCAAGTGGCTGGGACTGATAGGGACATAGGGCTTTGCTGAGCAAGCAGAAGTGAAGACCTGTGTGTCTGCTGGAGTTGGAGTGCTTCAGAATAACATCTAAGTCATACTACATCACCCCGGCTGTGCTCTGGCAGAGAAGTTCCTATGCCAAGGGGCCCTGAATGGGGAAGGAGGATTGCAACCTGCCTGGTCTGGTGCAGTCCTGACCTCCTTTCCAATCTTGTCTCCCACTACCACCCTGCACACCAGCTGGCCTGATCACTTTTTATTCCAGACATGTCATCTGGATTCGTACATCTGTGCTTCGCATACTGTCAAGGTCCTGTTACCTCCCCTTCCTCCCTCCTTGCCTGCCTCCCTCTCTTTCTTCCTTCCTTCTTGCTTGCTTTCTTCCTCTCTCTCTTTCCCCCACATCTTCTCTCACTTAAGTGTTGTCCTCCCTCAATCCCAGTTCAAATGTGACTTCCTTCTAAAGTAATTTCCCTATAAATCATGAACCAATAATTTTTAAATTATGGTCCTCAAACTATCAGGCTTAGAATGAAATGCCAGTTTCTGAGCCCTCACCTCATACTCACAGAATAAGAATTTCAGGTGGAAAGAGCCAGGATCCCGCATTTTAACAAGCTCCGTGATTCCAATACTCACCACAGTGTGAGAACCTCTCCCACAGCCTCACTGTACAGCCCCGTAGCAGACACTGTTAGTATCCTGACGATATTGTACAGCAATGGTTCCTTCCCAGCAGTTCTGAAAAGTTAGTGTGTATCAGCACTTTATGGCGAGCTAATAGAAAATACTGAGGCCCAGGCTTCATGATCAAGGTCTTTGTATTTTTACCAAGTTCCCCCATGTGCTTCAGGTTCACATTAAAACTTGAGAATCACTTCCTTCCATTATTTGTTATGATTTTCTGACTACGGCCTGGGTCCTTCATTGAATTATAAGTCCATCCAGAACAAAGACACAGCTTATACCCTCCTGGGTGTCTGTACAGAATGCCGTAGACATTGTTGGCACCCAACAGAATGGTGATGATGATAGTGCTACTGGTGAAGATGGAGATGATGACGTGATGCGCTTGGTTTCCTTTATGTCCTTTAATTCCTGGGGTACTAATTCTCCTGTATGCCCCTCACTAAATCTGTTACCAAAGCTTTTGCAGGGTCAGCTTCATGGGCGTGCACCTGAGCACTTGTACAGGCCCCATGCTAAGAAGAGCCCTGAATTTGGTTCAATGCTCTGCTGTCACCTCAGTGGAATTCTTACTAATTTTTTAATGCTAGACCCACATATTTATGTTGTACTGGGCTTCACAAATTAGATAGCCAGTCCTGGTCTTATAGACTTATACATTCCAGATGTGTTCCTTTCTCTATATCCTGCCCGCCTCCTTTCA
>NW_007726996.1:487557-496957 GCF_000696425.1 Galeopterus variegatus | reverse complement strand
TCTTATAGACTTATACATTCCAGATGTGTTCCTTTCTCTATATCCTGCCCGCCTCCTTTCAAGGCCCAGGCAGCTGCATCACTGTGGGCCTTCCTCTAGACACTTCCCCCTGCAACATGCTCAGCATCCCAGCAGTTGCCCTGAAACAAAAGGATATGAAAAAGTAATTGGGGACATTGTTAGTGGGACCATAAATCAAGATGGACAATTAGCAATTTGTATCAAAATTTTAAATTTACATACCCTACCAGTCAGCAATTCAATCTTTAGGAAATCATTCTATAGAGGTAAGTTGCTTAAAGTTATACATAGAAAGATATTCATTGCATTGTCTATAACAGTAAAAGTCTACAAGGGGCCCAGGCAGCTGCATCACTGTGGGCCTTCCTCCAACCACTTCCCCCTGCAACATGCTCAGCATCCCAGCAGTTGCCCTGAAACAAAAGGATATGAAAAGGTAATAGGGGACATTGTTAGTGGGACCATAAATCAAGATGGACAATTAGCAATTTGTATCAAAATTTTAAATTTACATACCCTACCAGTCAGCAATTCAATCTTTAGGAAATCATTCTATAGAGGTAAGTTGCTTAAAGTTATACATAGAAAGATATTCATTGCATTGTCTATAACAGTAAAAGTCTACAAGCAAATAAAATGTCCATAAAGAGAAAACTAAATACATACATATATGTATATGTGCTTTCATAAGCATAGAACACTTTTAGAAAGTGCTGTAAATTGGTTGAATTGTGTCCCCCAAATTTCATATATTGGAAGCTTAACCTCACCATGACTGTTGAGGGTGGGAAATCCTATTATGGTAATTGAATGGTGGAGCCTTGAAGAGGTGATTAGATTGTAGGACCATGCAGTAGTAAATGGATTAAAAATGGTTGTCAGGGGCGTGGTTCTGAGGGCTTTAAAAGAAGAGGAGAGTGAATGAGGAGGTTAGTCTCTCCCTGCTCTCTCTGCTTCCAGCATCTTGCAATGTGAGACCCCTGGATCACTGTTGTCACCACCAGATGGACTTTGGACTTCCCAGCCTCAGAAACGGTAAGCAGTAAATTTTGTTTTCTTTCTAAATTACCCAGTTCCAGGTATTTTTATTATAAGCAACAGAAACAGACTAATACAGAAGCATATGCAAAAAAGTGGGAATAGCTGTTGCCTCTGAGGAACAAGAACTGAAGCTGGGTGAAGAATCGCTTTTTATTTTATATCTTTTAGCATTGTTTGATTTTTTTTTTATTTTGCTACATGTATTATTTCTTAGTCACAAAATTAAATTAAATTTTTAAAATGTAGTAGGGCTTGATTGAAATTCCTTATAATAGGCTAAAAAATAGCCCTCCCAAAGATATCAGGTACACATCCCAAGAACCTGTGAACATTACCTTTTGTAGAAACAGGGCCTTTTCAGACATGCTTAAGGATCTTGAAATAGGAAGATTATCCTGATTATCTGGGTGGGAGGACACCTAAATGTCATCACATGTGTCCTTGTAAGAGGGAGGCAGAGGGAGGTCTGAACACACACAGGGAGAAGGTGATGTGAAAACAGAGCCGAGGGAGATTTGAAGATGCTATCCTTGAAGACTGGAGCGATGCAGCCACAGAAACATGAAGAGGCAAAGCACTGACCCTCCCCTACAGCCTGCAGAGGGAGCGCAGCCCTGGGAATGCCTCAATTTTGGCCCATTGATACTGATTTCAGAATTTTGGCCTCCAAAACTATAAGAGAATAAGTTTCTGTTGTTTAAAGCCACTAAGTTTGTGGTAATTTGTAATAACAGACACAGAAAATTGATATTCCTCTTAATTGTATGTGATGCAAATGTATAGAATAATTAACCTAGAAACTGAGAGAATTGGCACGGGACTAACTGGATCTTGGGAACAGAAATGCCAGTTCGGATATATGTGGGTAGTAAAGGTCTAGAGTAAATGGGCCATACTCGGGAACTGTGCTTGTGAAAATAAAGGAGCAAAAAGGATCCAAGAGCCACCTTGAAGAAACAATTGAAAGAAAAGTCAACAAAAGACTTTCAAGTTTATAAAAGACACAGATGAGGAAAGACGCTTTCTTCAATAATCTATGGAATATTCTTTTTTTTTTAAAGTGAGCTTTCACCCCTACCTCATACCATAGACAAAAATCCATTCTAGCTAGATTGCAGATTTTAGCATAAAGGTAAAACAATAAAACTTTTGGAGGAAAACAGAAAACATCTTTGTGACCTTACAGTGGCAAAGCTTTCTAAAATAGGTCACAAAAAGTGATAATCACAAAAGAAAAAAAGAAATGATCATAAACAGATACTAAAAGGGATTGAAAAAGACATACTATATAGTAGGAGAAGATATTCACAGTGCACATATCTGACAAAGAACTTATACTCTAAATACATAAAGAACTCCTATTAACCAATAAGAAATGAGCAAAAGACTTGAACAGATACTTCACAGTGGAGGTAATGTTTGTTCATGTTCTTTCAGTTGATGTTTAAATGATCAAAAAATAAATAAAAAGAGGTTCATCTTCATTTGTCATCACAAAACGCAGATTTAAAACACAATGAGATAATACTAGATGACCACAGAATGGCTGAACAGTAAATAAGATGGGAATTTTCAAGTATTTCTGAGGATGTAGAGAAATCAAAACTTTTTTACACTTCTGCCTAAAATTCAAGTTAGTAGAATCACTTGAGAAACTATTAGAATTTGCCAGTATCTACTAAAGCTGTATGTATTCATAATCTATGACCTATTATTCCACTCCTAAAACCCAACAAAAATGCATACATAGGTTCATCGGCAGACTTATAGAAGAATGGTAATAGCAGTTCTGTTTATAATTGTCCCATACTGGAAATTACCCAGGTGTCTATCAATAAGAGAATGGATAAATGTTTTACACAATGGAATGCTGTACACCAGTAAGAACGAATGATATGCCACTAAAATGCACAAACGTCTATTTATTTTTATTTTATATCCTTTGTATTGCTTGAATTTATTTTTTTTATTTTTAATTTTTTTTCTGACCGGTAATGGGGTTGTAACCCTCAGCACAGTATGGTCTGCATGACACTCAGCCAGTGAGTGCACCGGCCATCCCTATGTAGGATCCGAACCCACGGCCTCTATGTAGGATCCGAACCCACGGCCTTGGCGCTACCAGCGCTGCACTCTCCTAAGTGAGCCACGGCACCGGCCCTTGAATTTATTTTTTAATTTTACCACATATATTACATTTTCAATCACAAAATTAGATTAAAATTTTAAAATATATTAGGGGTTGATTGTTCTCAGAAATATGAAATAAGCTAGACATAAAAGAATATATACTGTGTGACTCCATTTATATAAAAGGAAAAATAAAAGTCAAAATCTATATGTTGTCAAAGGGATCTGAACCGATATTCCTTAAAAGAAGAGATATAAATGGCCAGTAGATGTATGAAAAAGAGATCAGCATCTCTCATCATCAGAGAAATGCACGTTAAAGATCACAGTGAACTATCACTTCACACCTGTTAGAATGGGTGCTACCAAAAAGATGAATGATAACAAGTGTTGGTGAGGATATGGGGAAAAAGGAACCGTAGTACACTGTTGATAAGAAAGTAAATCAGTAAAGCCATTTTGGAAAATATTATGGAGGTTTCTTAAAAAACTAAAAATAGAATTACCATATGATTCAGCGAATCCCACTTCTGGGTACATATCCAAAGGAATTAAAATCAGTATATTGAAGAGATATCTGGACACCTGTGTTTATTTCAGCATTATCCCCAATAGCCAAAACATGGATGCAAGCTAAGTGTCTATTAAAAAATGAATGGATTAGGAAAATATGGTATATATACACAATTGAATACCATATAGCCTTAAAAAAGAAGAAAACTCTGTCATTCATGACAACAAGGATGGAACTGGAGGACATTAAGTGACATAAGCCAGGCACAGAAAGACAAATACCATATGATCTTATTCATACGTGGAATCTAAAAATGTTGATCTCATAGAAATAGAGTAGAAAGGTGGTTACCAGAGGCTGGTGGGGTGAGATAGGGAGGGGGAAAAGAGAAAGGTTGATCAGAAGGTACAAAGTTGTAGTTAGACTGCAGGAAATTTTAGTCATCTATTGCACTGCATGGTGACCACAGTTAATAATAATATATTGTATATTTCAAAATTGCTAAAAGAATAGATTTTCAACATTCTCATCGCCAAAAAAGTAATAAGTTGGTGTGATGATGGATGCCCTAATTCGCTTGCTTGACTCTTTCTACATGTACACATAGGTCAGAACATCACATTGTACCCCATAAATATACACAATTATTATTTGCCTATTAAAAATAATTTTTAAAAATCTATATACTGGTTACTCTAAAAGGGGAGAGTAGCTTGAAGGAGCATGGGGGGTCCCTGGGGGGATGGTAATGACTTGTGCCTTTATCTGAATACTGATTACATAGGTATGTTCAATCTGTAAAAATTCAAGCTGTACTCTTATGATATGTGCAATTCTCTGTACACATTACATTAAAATTTTTTGAAAGACCTAAAGGTCTGATAAAAGGAACACACACAGGTACATAAGAATGTAATGTATGTATGGGTTCCTACATACCACACACATACAGAACACTGCTCTTGTGGAAGGCTTAATAAACTTAGCAAAAGCATTTTAAAGCTGAGCACTGAAATTCCTTGTGTCCCCTGTGCTGACTTGCCCTTTCTCATAATTTTATTTGAAGTCACACAAAGTTTGGTATTTCAGTATTTCAGCACATTTCTCTTCTCTCAGTGGAGCGAAGAAAAGGAAATGTCACATGAAGACTTATATTTCTCAGATTCAATCCTGCAAATGGTTCTTAATCATCCCCAGTTTTCATCTCTAAGCCAGTCTTCTTGACTGAGAAGACTTATTTTTAGATAGCTGTGCAGTGGATAGTTTAGAATCCAGCCACTCTACCCACCTCCTCCCCTCTCTCTGCCAGATCCTGCTCAGTTGGGAATTTACATTTTCAACTTCCCACAAGGATTTATAATGATGTTGGGAATAAGCTGACGTTGAAAGTGCAACCATAGAATTGGACAAAAACTGATGTTTGCAATGGAACATTTTGAAACTAAAATAATGATCATTTAATTTAAAACTGGGCCTTCAAGAATGAGAAATGAGCTATGAAATTTTCATCTCCAAGTTACTGGATCAAATTGCAATTCTAAATCATATGATATATTAGCCCCCAAATTAAGTATCAATTTTATAAAAAAATGAAGCACCCAACTATATGCTATAAATCAGTGGCTCTCAAAATGTGGTCCCCAGCCCAGCAGCCTCAGCATCCCCTGGGAACGTGTAAGCAATGCATATTTTCAGGCCTACCCTAGACCTACTAAATCAGAAACTCTAGGAATGGAGCCCCATAACCTGTGTTTTAAGAAGCCCTTGAGGTAATCACGATCCATGCTAAATGTTGAGAACCACTGTTGTAAGCAATGCATATTTTCAGGCCTACCCTAGACCTACTAAATCAGAAACTCTAGGAATGGAGCCCCACAACCTGTGTTTTAAGAAGCCCTTGAGGTAATCACGATCCATGCTAAATGTTGAGAACCACTGCTATAGCGTTCTTCTCTAAAGAGGTAAAGCACAACAATTGTGCTGCATCATGCAAATGCATTTTTCACATATTTAAATGAGTATAATAGAATACTTACTAGCAGTTTTTTCTTGGTCTCCCAATAGGCCAGACATAGTAAAGGAATATCTGGCAACACAAACTACCTTCGTGCACAGAGACGCAGTTGTGAGTGGCTGCGTGGGTGTGTATTTGCATGCAGAAGCCTGGCCCATATTGGGCCAGTGGTGTCACAACAGCCTGCCTCTGGACATGCTGTTGTCCACTGTAACCTGCAATTATTTCATTTGCTTGGGTTTGAAAAATTATTTAGTTTTCAAAACTCTGCCCACCACCTACAGGCTTGTGAGAGCCCTCTAAAATAGATCTACAAGTCCAGTTAAATTAAAGGCAGCAGGTAAACGTTTACATTTTTTAGGGGAAATTATGAATGCTGGGAAAATTTCCCAGATAGAGTTTTGGAGATAACTCAGCATAATGCCATCAAAGAAAACTAACTTGAGATGTGGGGGGAGGATCTTTGTGTCAGTAATTCATTCCTTTCATGGCTGAGTAATATTCCATTCCATGTAATATTAAGTGGATATGCCTCACGTTATTTATCTGTTCATCAGCTGACAGACCTTTGGGTTGTTTTCACTTCTGGCTATCTGAAAAATGCTAGCAGCATTCTAATAAAGTAGTTTGTCTAGGTGGCAGGAATCTAGTCATCACCAGTTCTGTGTTTACTCCAAGTTCCTAATAGCTTCACAATCAGACAGGAGAAAAATCTTCCCTACAGGTTTCAGATAAAAAAGAATCAGGGGCAGAGTATAATTGGCCTGACTCAGTGCAACTCACAACCAACATAATGAGACAGGGTGATGGAGGCACCTAACAAAACAGCCACTCCTGTGCAGATCACTTGTCTGGAGCAGGTGAATGAACTATTTCCTAACAGGAGTAGAGTAGCATAGGCATGGTTACTGTGGGGACTTTTAGTTAGGCAGCCTCTCCCCTTTTTTGTCTACTTTAGCTCTTTTCTGCATCTTCTCTGAACCTCAGGCATATGAAGTCAGGAGACTTGACATTTTTAGATGGGAAACCATAAAGCTACCAGCTCTGCAATCCTTCAGAAGAGGTCCTAGAAATTTCAAGAAGTAACATGGGGTAGGTCCAGATTTAAATGCAGGAAGACTACACAATGGGAAGGGAATCTATCCAGTTAGTCAACCATCAGATATTTATTACATACCTACTGTGAGTTAGACACCATGCTAGGTACAAAGCTACTAAGAACCACAAAATGATTTGAGGACTACAGTGATCTTGCTAAGCCTTTCTTTTCTTTCTTGCCTGTTCTTCTGCTTCTCTTTTTAACTCATAGTGACCTGTGAGTGTACAGGCTTAGCACAGTGTGCCCCAGGGTTTCAAAGTTGTGAATTTGTTCCACTGTCAATCATCCAAGTTTGCTCTGTTCCATGGCATCAAAATGTAATAAGCTCTTCAAGACTAGGCTTTGGACCAGGGAGAGAGAACAAAGAACCTTCAAATCTGGAACAAATGCATGCTGGAAAACCATGCAAATGTTACCAGGCACTAGGATTTTTGTTTTGTTTTGTTTTGTTTTAGCAAAGGTAAAGATTGAACCTGGCAAGGAGGAATTCCAAGAAAGACAAGATCCTTAGACTATGTAGTCCTGACTCCATTCTATTGAATTTTACCTTTCCCTTGGGGCTGTATCACCATTCCCACTATCATTGTCCTGAGAAATAGTCCCTTTTAAATGTTTGGTTAAACTCAGACAAAACCCTTAATAAAGCTGAGACAGGCTAGAATGGGCAAACACTATTGGGGAATAACATGAAAATAAGTAAATGTATCAGAGATAACATTGTGTCTAAAGCTCATCAAAACTGGCCTGGCACTTCCTGTCTGAAGGAGCCTGGAAAAGTTATTTATGCTCTTTTAGCTTCTTTTTCCTTTTCTGAAAAATGAGGTTAATGATATTTATCTCACAGGATTATACTGAGGGTTAAATGAGATTTATTCACTTGACAAATACATACTGAGTGCATATTAGATGTCAGACCCTCTTAGATAAAACAATGACACATGCGCACAAACACATGATACTCTTATTGAGTTTACATTCTAGTAGGGGAAAATAGACAGTAAGCAATTCAATAGGTAGAATATATGGGCTATATGTGTTTTACATAATGAAATAAAATGTGTGTCTTAGTCCGTTTTGTGCTACTACAACAAAGTGCTTGAGACCAGATAATTTATAAAGAACAGAAACTTATTCTCACAGTTCTGGAGGCTGGCAAGTCCAAGATCAAGGTTCTGGTCTTCTTACTGTGTCCTTACAAGGCAGAAGGTGGAAAGACAAATGGGGAATGAATGCTATGAGTTCACATGGCAGAAGAGCAGAAGAGAGCAAACCCATCCCCTTAAGCCTTTTTTACAGCAGCATTAATCCATTTATGAGGGCAGAGCCCTCATGACCTAAACACCTTCCAAGACTGTTGGATTGGGTATTAAGTTTCCAACACATAAATTTGGAGGGACACATTCAGACCATAGCAATGTGTGTAGCAATGTTTAGAAGGAAAACATACATATAAAATTACCATCTGAAAGCCGCCTGCCATTTGTACCTAGGCTCAAGAATGTACTTTTGGAGGAAGTTGGCTCTTTTCTCTGAGAAGTGCATTTCAAGGGGGAATTTAGCTATCCAAAGGAAAAAGCAAAATCCCATGTTATAACTAAGACATTCCAAAGAATGAGGAGCTAGACTTTTGTGCATAATAATGTAAAAGGCCGGTCGGGGACTTTAAATCAATTTGAAGGAAACTTGGCCTACTTCAAGTGACTGTAGAGTTGAAGGAGACAGGCTGGCCCTGACCAGGGTAGCAGACCATGGGCTCAGAAGGAAGCAGCCAATAGCTGATCCTCTATGAAGGAGCTTGGTTTATGGTTTCCAGGAGTAGGACTATCTGATATATGGCCCGAATTTTCCATCTTGGCATTGTAACTGCCTTATATTATTCTCAAGCCATTTGTAAAGTTTTATCATACACTAAAAATAGGTGGTAGTCATGCTTTCTGGGAAGAAGAGAAGGGTCTTTGTTTCCACTTGGAGTGCCTCAGGGTAGGGAGAAACTAGCAGGGGTTGATAGAAAGCAAGAAGTGTGGGAGAAATGCCTGGAGGGGAAGTCCAGGGTGAGAGACAGTGAAGGTGAGATTAGAGGACTGGGGTGCATTCTCTGGTAAGTCTCAGAATTACTAAAAAAAGAGGCATCCCCTGGCTCCTGCCACTTTCCGCCATAAGTAGAAGCAGTCTGCGGCCCTTCAGATTAGAGGACTGGGGTGCATTCTCTGGTAAGTCTCAGAATTACTAAGAAAAGAGGCATCCCCTGGCTCCTGCCACTTTCCGCCATAAGTAGAAGCAGTCTGCGGCCCTTGCCACATGCAGCTGTCCCAGAATATCAATGAGTCAAATAAACCTTGTTTCTTCATTAAAAAAAAAAAAAAAATTACTAAGAAAGGAGAAGCTTGTGAAGGTGACATCGTATGGGATGGAGCCTCAGGTCAAATTTGTTGAACATTTAAGAAAAACCACAAAGGCAGGAGAATGTGAGAACTTTATGAACATGTATATAACATTCTGGACAAATAGTAGAAACTCAACAAACGTCCATTCCTTTCTTCCTTCCCCTTTATTTACATAATAAAATGATAGGAAAAAAATC
>NW_007726996.1:477035-486963 GCF_000696425.1 Galeopterus variegatus | reverse complement strand
AAACGTCCATTCCTTTCTTCCTTCCCCTTTATTTACATAATAAAATGATAGGAAAAAAATCAAAGATGTGAGAAACTATTCATCCAGCAAGGTAACAAGGAGCTACCAGAGTTAATTTGCCTGCAAGGCAATATTGATTCAAAATTCTTATACAACTTTTCAAGGCTCCTTACTTCCTAGTTTCTGCTCTGTTGCCACATGACAGATGCCATCTTTCTTTCTGCTACACAAGGTCCAAATGGCCTTGTCTTTATCACCACAGAGGCTTAAGAGAATTTTCACTGGGCAACCACTTCAAGAGCCCAACTCAGCACTGGTTCCTGGTTGTAAATGTCTTTCCCCCACATAATTGAGAGAAGCATAGTATTTGATGACATACATGGTCTCCTCTCTAAGACTAGTCTTGCTTGCTAAATAAATACAGGTGACCTGATCATATGACCTCTCTCCAAAGGATACTTCAGTAGACACACCATATAGCTAATATGGCAAAAAAAATACTATTATCAGGATGGTTATCTGACTCAGTGCACTGATAATTGTATTTCTTTGCCAGTGCTTCTTTCTGCTCTTTCTTCTTTTTTTAGTGTTTCTCATCAAAGCAGCATGTAGTTTGCTTTTCTCTCCTCTCCAGTATTTCTTTTTCTGATCTCTTTGGTTGAGAGTTACTATTTACAAGTAAGCTTGGAGATGAAGTTTGGCTGCAACTACACAATTTCATCTGTTTAGCTTCATCATAAGGCATACTGGAAAGATCTTGAAGCTGGTGCACATTTTGTAGGCTAGTAAATATCTTGTGGACACTTTAATTTACTTTATAGCTTTTTTCCAAGGCTGGTGCATGTCTGCAATGGAAGAGTCAGCTCTTCCTTTAAGTGACGGAAGTGAGCCGTTCTCAAGCAGAGGCAACGCACATTTAAATTTATGATAGCTGGACTTGGCGGCATCAGCCACATTCCTGTTCTACTTTGAGCTTGGCAAGGCACCCTAATACTTGTTCTTGGTCTGGAGACAAGAGAACTCTTTATTTTCCTTTGTTAGGATCTTATAAAGCTCAAGAATATATTTTTCACTTGAGACTTTTATAAACTATACAAATATTATGTGAACAGTCAAGCTTTGCCCAGCCTGACAAACCAGTAAGAAGAATGCATGTATAGCGTGTTTATGTTTCACTGCCATGATACCGCAACGTCCAGCCAACCACTTTCTTTATGCCAAGGTGGATTTACAGTCAAACCCCAACAGCAAATTATTTTATTCAAAACTACCTGTTCAATTGGTTCAGCATGGAAGTCCAGTTTTAATAGAAATAATATTTTTTAAAACATATAGGCCCACAATGTAAATGGCCCAGTTTACAATCCAGAGTTATCACATGCATTTGGCTCAAACCCACATCCTGAATCCCAAGGCAGTGCAATGATTGATGCTAATCTTTCCTTCCATCCCCCTCCACACACCCGAACATACTCGTGTGTTGTCACAACATATCGGAAGGAAATTTTATTATAAGAAACACACAAGTTATCAGTATTTTGCAACATCTCAAGAAAGCACTGTTTTTCAGACTTTAATTCATTTAATAAGTAATCATTGAACACCTATTATGTGCCAGAATCTAGGCATATATATATAGTAGTAAACCAAAAGACAAATTTCCTATAGTCATGGAGCACTCTAATGGGGGCAAGGGGGTAGATGTGAAGGCGAGGAGGCAATAAGAAGAAAAGTTAGTTTTCATAAGAATCAAATGGGTGCCTGTTGACAGTGCAGGTTCCTGTGTCTGCCCACAGTGAACTAGAGCGCTCCTTCTAAAACCCCCCACTGTAACCACAGAAGAGTCTCCAATGACAATTCCAGTCTTGGGGAAAGTCTGTTTCAACCAGAGGGCTGTCTTGCCCTCCTCAGCCCTGGCAGGAGAAAGTAAAGCCCTCTCCCTTGTACCTGCATCTTCGTGGCCACCTATGCCTACTGCAGAATGATTAGTCAAAAGGGACAATCATCCAGTAGACTTCCACCAGACCCAGGTAGCTGCAGCTCTGGCTGGGACAGCAAACGCCTCTGATGTTGGCTGTACTCTGAGCCCTCTCATAAAGCTGCTACAGGCAGGAGTCACTATAAAAAGAAAACAGAAAGTGTTAGAGAGAAGCATTTATTATTGGGGGTGAGGAGGAGGGAGAGGTCAGTTAGATTCTCTTCTTAATAACACATGACCCAGACATCCCAGATGTCAGACCTTTCCCACTCAAATGACAGAGTTTCTTGAAAGGAAGATTAAATAGCCCATCCCTTTATGTGAGCCTCAAACGACGTGTGTGTGTGTGTGTGTGTACCTGGGTGTGTGTGTGTGTGTGTTTGAGAGAGAGAGAGAGAGAATAAAAATACAGAGCTTCTTTAACAGAGGGAAGCTTATTTCCCTAGAAGGCCCACTGGGGTCAGTAAGAGGAATGGTAGTAGCTTAAACTGAATGTGTGTTTTTATAATTTACATATGAAAAAATGGAAAGGGTATCTGTAATTTCACAGATAATTAGTCCTAGAAGGAACCTTAACCGACATCCACCCAGTTTACAAGTAAGGAGAATGAGGATTAGAGAGGTGAATGGTGTCCCCGAGGGCTCACGGAAACTTTGAGTTAATGCCAGCTGAGCAGGTGGCCTCCTGGTACTAGTCCACTGCTATATGTTGGAGGTAAATGCTGTAACATCACTCACACGAGACTATTCAACATAGCCTTTTTCTTTAAATCCAAGTTTTTTAAATCAGAAATAATTGAATTCACATAAACCCTATTAACAGTTTGCTAAACACAGATCCCCATACCAGCCAGCCACCAAAAAAAAAAAAAAAGTGTCTACAAAAATTAACAAAAAAACCAACAGTTTACAAAACAGATACCTCAAAGGAGCCTGAACTAAGACTGAAGTGTGCCTTCTGAGTACAGTGGGGATTCCCCTGACACAGATTGAAGTTCTGGGTAATTTACATCAGTCCCCCTGTCATTTGCTGAGAGAGACCTGCGGAAAGAAGGAGTTGAAGGGTTAACTTTAGGATATCTAATTCTGTGCTAGCACAGTTGGAAGGACAGCAAGGCGTGGGGTAGGCTCACAGATCCCTGCTCTGAAAACAACTCAGGGGTTGCAGAAACAAGGAAGTGGGGCAGCACTGTATCTGAGGACCCACAACCTGTCTTGAGGCTCTCGACTGGGCACAGCCATTCAGAAGTACAGAGACTCTCCTCATGTGAGGTCACCTAGAGACACAAAGGCCCATTTGTGGTAACTTGGGTTAAAAGGAAGGAAATTTTGACACAAAAATCAACTTCATTTGTATACTGATAAATTAAAATAAAAAATGAATTTTAAAAAAAGAAAGAAAAAAAAGGAAGGCAATTTTGCTGAAAAAGATTGTCATCTGGGAAAGCAAATTAATGTCTCAAACAAGGAAACCATAGCTTCCTCTTGTAAGTGCTATGTCTGTAGGCCCAGCTTTACAGTCTGGAGGTCCACTGGACCAGCTCAGGCAATACCAGAGGAGGAATTAGGTCTACTAGTACCCCTTGACAACAGTTATGAAGAATTGGAAACTACAGACAGGTCTTAGAACCATGAATCCAGGCAAAGTCTAGGCCTAGGCCACGAGGGTGAAGAGCAGTTGCATTCAGATCTCAGCAGTGAAATCCTCTTCCCCCACACCCCCAGCAAAGCCCTGACCATTCCTCCATGCCTAGCCCAAATCCCACTTGCTCCAAGAAGAGAAGCCTGATCCTCCCAGTCGCAGGCTGCTGCCACACCCTCCTGTTGTGTTCGTGAACTCTGCAGCCTCCCGTTACAATTCTCTGCTGACCTGTTTCCTCTGCAGGTTTGTAAGCAGAGCCTCATCTTACTTAACTTTGTATGTTACTCCAGAGCCCTGCCGTTCGCTTGTCCTTTTGTAGGAGTGCAGAAAGTTATTTACTGAATGGGACATAAGAGTAGCTTAAAGACTTAACACATTAGAGCTCAGCAGTCCAGCCAGTACTGAGTGGGACTGCAGGGAAGCATTGCTAAACTCAAATTCTCATGACCTGAGCACCAAATTGGAAAACGCTCTTTTCTACAAGACCACATACAATTCTTGTCTCCCGCATGAAGATATTCCTCAGCACATTTAGCCATCTTGGCCTCTGCTCAAGGTGCTCAGATTCTCTTCCTTCTGACATATCTTCTGTTTTTGTCTTTTATTGCTTTCCAACTCTTATTTGCTTTAATTATTATGTATCACAGAGATTAAGAACATAGACTTTGCTATCAAACAGATCCAAGTTCAAATCCTAAGCTGTAATTATGTGCCCTGGATTTACCTTCTCTCTGTTTTCATATCTGTAAAATGGGAAAATAATAATAGCTGTCCACAGGGTTATTGTGACAGTTTAATGAGTCAAATGTAAAGTGCCTAGCATGAATCTTGGCACAATAATAAGTGTTAGTGCTTATTTTTATTATTAATAAATAATAAATAGATCCCAGATTGTTAGGAAATGGGTCCCTTTAAATATCTGATTTCAAACCCTTGATATTCTCCCCTGAAAAAAAGGTATATACACAAAATTTTTGCATATAATTTCAGGACAACCATGGAAGCCCTGGAGCCATCCTTTTGCCTCAGTTTAGGATACTCCAGTATACAGTGTACTTCAGCCTCCGACCAGAACGTATGCTTTTTGAGGGCTGAGGTCATGTCTTCAAGTTCTTCTACTCCTCACAGCACCTATAACAGCACCTAGTACTTGGAAAACACTCAATAAATATTTGAAGATTTTTTGCTGCCAAATGTAATTCTCCACAGAATGTTGGAATTGAGCTCTAAAAATTTGGAGTTAATTCTCTTTATTAATGGAAGAAAAAATGAGTTCGGGTTTCTTACTCTTCAGAGGACTTGATGTTAGTACTGCTTTTGCCCAGAACATGAGTTATCAATTCCAAATGGGACTCTCAGTTTCCAGAGTTCTGTGGCCAGTTCCAAGGAAGGACATTCCAGCCTCTAAGCCAAGTCACACTAGCTGGAAGAGAGTGTGCCAGCGCCTGAACCAAAAGTTCCCCATGTCTGTACTGACAACCAGATGTCACAGTAACCATTGCAATTGCTCACATTAGGCCACTTGCAGCATGTCAATTTATACCACACCTAGCTTTTGCTAAATAAGCTAGAAATTGTGCCAAAAATTTAATAAAAACTCTGACAATAATTAACTCATGTTACTGAACACCTTTGTTAATGTAGACGCACTAAAAACATCTGTTTCTTTATCCAAGGAATTGATACAAGGTGTCTTTGTCAAGGTGTAAATACAGTCACATGACATGACCTACACTTAATGTACCTCCCTCCCTCTTTTTTTCCTTTCAGAATTTGGTTGTTTTTCCTTCCCCTCTGCTTACTCCTTATTAGTAGCTGCAACACATTTGGGAGGAGGCAGACACTGACTAGAAATAGCACATCTTTTTTTGTTCTGTTATTGAAACTAGTTTCTATGTTTCTTGATGCAATCTATTAATTAATTGAGCACTCTATCATTTAATAATAACAGCTAAAGAAAAATTAAAGTCTCTTTTTATAAATCTTGTCTTCAGGAAAGCTCAGCCTTCATTTTCATTCTACCTTCTATTCCTCACACATGCATGGCAGATTCTAAGCAGGTTCTTTTTTCCTGAGCCTTTGTGTTCTTCAAACTGAATGACTCTGGCACCCTGCTCACAGGAAAGCAGGGTGGGCTGGTGAGCAAGCATTGGCTTGTTTAAAACACTGCCAAGAGCATTCAGAGGAGAGTTTATGTGAGGAATTAGGAGCAGACTTTGGGTTCAATCCCCGTACTGGCCGGGGGGGGGGGAGAGAGAGGAGAGAGAGAGAGAGACAAAGAGAAAGAGGGGGGGGGAGAGAGAGAGAGAGAGAGAGAGAGAGAGAGAGAGAGAGAGAGAGAGAGAGAGAGAGAGAGAGAGAGAGAGAGAGAGAGAGAGAGAGAGAGAGAGAGAGAGAGAGAGAGAGAGAGAGAGAGAGAGAGAGAGAGAGAGAGAGAGAGAGAGAGAGAGAGAGAGAGAGAGAGAGAGAGAGAGAGAGAGAGAGAGAGAGAGAGAGAGAGAGAGAGAGAGAGAGAGAGAGAGAGAGAGAGAGAGAGAGAGAGAGAGAGAGAGAGAGAGAGAGAGAGAGAGAGAGAGAGAGAGAGAGAGAGAGAGAGAGAGAGAGAGAGAGAGAGAGAGAGAGAGAGAGAGAGAGAGAGAGAGAGAGAGAGAGAGAGAGAGAGAGAGAGAGAGAGAGAGAGAGAGAGAGAGAGAGAGAGAGAGAGAGAGAGAGAGAGAGAGAGAGAGAGAGAGAGAGAGAGAGAGAGAGAGAGAGAGAGAGAGAGAGAGAGAGGAGAGAAAGAAAAAGGAGCAGACATTGGTAATTCTGACATTCTGTTCTGCACTATCTTCTAGCTTAGTAGTCATGTTTATGAGCTCACATTGCAAAGAGGGAAATAACCAGCTGGTAAGCTTTCAGCTCAGACTTCCTATATTGACCTTAACATACAAAAGTGAATACAAGGCAAACCTCCATTCCCCCACAGAGCACAAGTGTGCATAAGCACACACACACACATGCACACACTTCACTTCCTGAAAAAAAACTTCTACATATACAGTGTATGTGAAAACATACTTAAAGGAAAAAAATCCTGGAACCCCAGCATTTGGTCTCTCCACTACAACCAACAAGCTAATCCCCCCTATCCTAGCTCCTCAGCACTATTGCCAATGAGTGGAAGGTGGAGCAGCCCCTCAGGATCTGGCTTCCTGGGTGAACAACAGAAGTGCTCAAAAGCTTGGTTGCCCTGAACCCTCCTTCCCATGCCCCTCGTGCAGAACCTTTCCACTCAAGCGCTGGCAGGAAACCCAGTGCTTCTCTAGCTTGTTCCCTTCCTCCAGACTCTGAGTGACCCCAGACCAGAGCTGCTCTAGTCACGAGTGAGTTAAACTTTCTGCTTTCTTACCCTACTCCACCCCTTAATAATCTTGCTAATGTATAACTTATCTTTGGAGGAAGCGATAAGAAGACCCAATCAGTAACAACTTCTGTTTAGAACAAAGCTGTGGCTTAATAACTAGAACCAGGAGCAAGTTAAATGAAATAGGGAATTTGGCTCAGGCCAAAGTCTGGAGCCCCTGTTGGGGCAAAGGGGGGTGGGTTTATGTGGTGGACTCAAAGTATGTGAGTGGAGAAAATCAGCCCTGCTTCTGACTCCCGTTAAGTGAGTTAGCTCTCCACTTTGCATTCTCTGCATAGCTCTAACAACAGCCAAAGCTTGACCACAAGCCAACCAGACTTGGAACACCCAACAATCAAGATACCACTTTTTCCTGGTTCACCGTATCTCTAAGTTTCTAAATATGAACTTCCCTTCTTCCAAACCATGAGAATTAAATTTTTGAAGCAACAAAATCTTTGCAGAGAGCAGAGTGGGCAAACCACCTCAATAGAACCTGTTGCTTAGATAGAACCTGAGCATGGTTCTGTCCATCCTGGTCCTGGTTCTCCTCCCAGCATGCCATCTATGCAGAGCATGGTGATACTGTGCTGGGGCCATCTGGAGGAGCTTCAGATGCAGCTGCCATGAGAAGCTAGATTCGGGTATCCAGGTCCCTCCTGCCTATCTGGGGGCTCAAATGACCAAACCAAGTGACTATAGGGAGTCAATCTCTTTCCTGCCCATTTCAAGACCCCTGTATTTAGTAGGATCTAGACTCACACAAGTAATATATTTTTACTTTGGAAACAGAATAATTTTATTTTTCCTAATTACCAACATGCAAAAACCCTTATCATAAAAGTAAAAATACTGGGTAAATGGAACTGATATGGTTCACAGTCACCAAATTTTATTTATTCAAGAGGGTGCTATTTCCTTCAACACAGTCTCTTCAACTTGCCAGATGTTTAATACTTTAAGATGTCATGACAGTTTTGTTTTCTAGTGTCCTCAGTGGTGGTGTGTCTTTACCCCTTCAGGATGGATTTGGCTTCTGAAGGCAACCAAAATTCATTCAGACTTAAGTCTGAAGACTACACCTGGTCATCATGTCATTATCTGGATCCCTGCCTCCTGGCATTCATGCTGTTCAGGGCAACTCCTTCCCCTTGAGTGGACCCACTTTTAAGGAATAGAATGCAGTAAATGTGATACACCTGGTCATCATGTCATTATCTGGATCCCTGCCTCCTGGCATTCATGCTGTTCAGGGCAATTCCTTCCCCTTGAGTGGACCCACTTTTAAGGAATAGAATGCAGTAAATGTGATCGTACGTCACTTCTGTCAGTTCTGAGACTAGGTTACAAAAGGTCTGTGACTTCCGTCTTGCTCAACTCCTCTTCCTAATTCTCTCCTCCTCATTTGATCTTGTTTGACCTCATTTGACCATGATGTGAACTGCCCTATGACAGGTAGGGAACTGATATCCCCAGGCAGCAGCCAGAGAGGACCAGAGGTCTACTGACGGTCACGTGAGTGAGTTTGGAACCCATCTTTTCCCATTCAAGCCTTGAGATACCTGTAGCCTCAGCCAGCACTCTGATTTCAGCCTTATGAGAAACCCTGAGCCAAAGAACCCACATGAGCTGCACCCAGATTCCTGACCCACAGAAATCATGAGATAATAAATATTTGTTGTTTTTAAGCTGCTGTGTTTGGGGGGCAAGCGGTAACACAGCAATAGATGACTAATGCAGATACGAGGAGCAAACAAGGATGTGGCTCCTGAGCAAGGAGCATGGTTTTCTTTCGCACCTCAGAACTGGTGACTACAAATTAACTCTCATGCTGTCTCAACAGGCACATTACCTCTGGGACCACCATCCTCAGGAGTGCAGGTCTGACACCTCCACTCCCTGCCTGCCTCAAGCCTCCCTCCCAGGTGGACCTGTGGCCTTTTCACTCCTCATATGGTTAGGGTGTGAGCCAATGGACCAAGATTGATCTGCAGAGAAGGCTACCTAGTAAGGTGCATTCCTTATGCTTCTTGGGCCTTCTACCCCTCTCCCTCCTATCCTCCTCAAATTACTACCCTGTCCTCCTACCATGGCGAGGAGGAGGAAACAATGTTTAAACACAGCTTCAGGAACAACAGTGGTTCTGTCAAAGTGCCCAGTCGATCAGTGAGTGAGGGAGAGCTGAGTTCTGGGCATGCGAGACTGCAGGGCAGCAGAGCTCCCCTCCCCCCACCCCACCCCCACGTGGTAAGCAAACCCTTATCAGCCCCACTACTTACAACAAAACTTCTCTACAGCCGGCCTTCTCCAGATCTACATTAGAGAAAACAGGCCGTCCTGACTGCTCAGCAGGAGCCTGTGCACACACTCAGCCTTCTTTCCCTGCCTCTTGGGAATATTCTTTGAGGCACATGGCACTCCCTGATGACTAGGAGAGGGAAACTGGGAGGCAAGACAGAGAAAAATGGAGAGTGAAGGACAGGAAGAAATGATAATGCGGAGATAAAAGAGGTGGGTGAGTGGGGACAGTCACCCGCCTGCCCTGCCCCTGAGGTACCCTGCCCTGGCTTCTCAAGAGCAGAGTCACTTTTCCTGATAAGGGACTGGCAGCATGTGCCTGATTTGCTTGTCCCTGCACTTGCTATTACACGTTGTTCCATTTAGCCCAGCAAGCAGAAACCGCCCAGCAATGTGGTTGCAGTATAGCTGCGTTTCTGCTTTTGTCAACAAGCTTCTCTACAAAATTGAGTGGCCTACTTTTAAGTGTTTCTGCTTTTCTCTGAGTGTGTGTGGGGCGGGGGGGAGAGACTTCTTTAAAATCTGGAATCATTATTCTATCAACTCAACAAAATGCACTGTTTAAGAAAAACAGATTGTAATGTCCATGGTAACCTCCCTGCCAAGGGGCTGATTCTAACTTCTTATC
>NW_007726996.1:470113-476526 GCF_000696425.1 Galeopterus variegatus | reverse complement strand
GGGGGGGGAGAGACTTCTTTAAAATCTGGAATCATTATTCTATCAACTCAACAAAATGCACTGTTTAAAAAAAACAGATTGTAATGTCCATGGTAACCTCCCTGCCAAGGGGCTGATTCTAACTTCTTATCTTAGGAGCCTACTTTATATTGCTGATCTTCTAAGGAGACTGTACATGGCTGCTGGGCTCAGAATTTTATGGAAATAAATAGGGTTTTGTGTTCTTTTTCATGGTAGTTGAATAACTGTAGAGAAGATGCATAAAAATCTTTCAATGTGAGTTTCACTTGCTGAATTGTAAGGCTGTCTCCTGTAGTTGCTGTCCAGTGTTCTCATCCTTTTGATGCCACTAGTGTAACTCTCTCCCAGAGCCCTCCTTTTGCACACTGTCATCGGCAAAGCAAAAGCCTTTGCTGAGCTATCTGCAGCTGGAAGGACAGCTGGAGAGCCAACAAGCTGTTGGTTCCCAGACTGGACCCAGACTGTGGGAGGCAGTTCTCTGGTACTGGAAAATCCAAAGGCAACCTCGAGGCAGAGGGATTTCCTTCCTCCTGGCCCCATGGAATGCATCATTCTTTCCAATGGGAACTAGGAAGGTGATGTGTCCTGTTTCTCTCCCTATGGGGAAGACTGAATTCTAAAAGAAGCTTCTCTGATTTCATCCTTTGCTTTCTTCATCTTTCTTCTGAATTGGCAATCCCGTGTCAAGAACAAGAAATCACATAGTTAAGATTTGTGTTAAGTTTGCGTGTTTTGGAAGAGTAGGTAAATTTGGGGAACTCGGTGTCTGCCTGGGGAGAGGCTACCTGAAAGGAACAGATTTTAGCATTTTAGACATTAGCTCCTGGCCCAGAGAGAGATTTCATGGCAAACGTCCTTCAAATCCCATCCCCTTCCTACTCCTAACACCCTCAGCAGCACTTATCTGGTTTTCTGCTGGCAGCAGGGGCTGGATGATACTTGCACAGCCCCCTGCCATGGTGCTATGGGTTGAATGTTTGTCTCCTCTAAAGCTCATGTGGGAGCTTGATTTCCAATGTGGCAATGTTGAAAGGTGAAGTCTTTAAGAGGTGATTGGATTGTAAGGACTATGCTCTCAAGAATGGATTTATCCATTCATCAAGTAATGGGTTAATAGTTTAATGGGTTATCATAGACGTGGACTGGTGGCTCTCTATGGAGAGCATATGAAAATTCTCTTCCATTCTCCCCATGTGTTGCCATGGGGCTCTGTACAGAGTTCCCACCATAAGAAGGCCCTCACCAGATGTGCCCCATGGACCTTGGACTTCCTCGCCTCCAAAACTGTAAGAAATAAATTTCATTTCTTTATAAATTACCCAGTTTGTATTCTGTTATGAGCAACAGAAAATGGACTAACACACTTGGGTACCCAGAGAGCTCATACAAGTAATGTTCTAAGCTATAACTTCCCCCCATGAAGAAAGCATAATGTTAGTGAGTGAAGAAGATGTTATTATAGAGCTGACATTGAATCTCTTATATTTTTTTAAAAGAAGGAAGTAATCCATTCACATATGTCAGTATTTGCACACAGTAATAGTAGCTGATTATTTGCCACATATCCCACCAGCCAATGCAACGTAGCATGACGGTGAGCTCTGGGTCCCTTACTGTGGGACTTCATTTGAAAAATGAAGATGGTAATAATTCATAGTTCATGAGGTTGATAGGATTGTGAAATGCACTAATACACATAAAGCTTTTGGCATTACATTAACTACAACCGTTCATCACTTACCAACAGGGATGTGCTCTGAGAAGGGCATCCTTAGGGGATTTTAATGTTGTATGAACATCACAGAGTGCACTTACACAAACCTAGATGGTACAGCCTACTACACGTCTAGGCTATACGGCATAGCCTAATGCACCTAGGCTACAAACCTGTACAACACACTAATCTACTGAATATTGTAGGCAATTGTAACACAGTGGTAAGTATTTGTATATCTAAACATAGAAAAGGTACAGTAAAAATATGGTGTTATAATCTTATGGGACCACCATCATACATGTGGTCTGTCACTGACCAAAAGCCAGTGCAATAGTATGAATAGTTCGATTATGGCACAAATTACGAAAGTGTTCCATGTCTGCTAAGAGTGGTGGAATACTCCCGCCTATTTATTTCTTGGACAATCTTCTTGCTAACCTGAGATCAACAACATTTGTCTAGCCCAGGGGTCAACAAACTATAGTCTGTGGGCCAAATCTGGCCCATCTTTTTTTTAAATAAAGTTTCCAAATCTCACTAGCTTATGTATTGTCTATAGCTGCTTTCAAGCTACAACAGCAGAGTTTAGTACTNTTCGATTATGGCACAAATTACGAAAGTGTTCCATGTCTGCTAAGAGTGGTGGAATACTCCCGCCTATTTATTTCTTGGACAATCTTCTTGCTAACCTGAGATCAACAACATTTGTCTAGCCCAGGGGTCAACAAACTATAGTCTGTGGGCCAAATCTGGCCCATCTTTTTTTTAAATAAAGTTTCCAAATCTCACTAGCTTATGTATTGTCTATAGCTGCTTTCAAGCTACAACAGCAGAGTTTAGTACTTGAAGCAAGAGACTGTATGGTTCTCAAAACCTAAAATATTTATTCCCTGGCCCTTTACAAAAAAGGTTGCTAGCCACGAGCCTAGCCTGCCATAAGACACTAATTATATGGTACCACAGCCTACTGATACAATTTTTATGCAGGACCAAGTACATAATTTGCCAGGCCCATTGCAAAATGCAATGTGGCACCTCTTGTACCAACCTTAATAGGAATTTAAAGACTGCAATGGCAAATCATTAAACCAAGCATAGGGACCTCTGACATTGGGGATGACTGCAGAGGTGACACATCGTGAAGTCAGCTTGCATTAAGTTCTCTAGAGTTTACCTCTAGTATAAACTCCATTTTCATTTTCATTCCCAAGGCATTTTTGAAGCAAAATCTAGAACAACAACAAAAAGGAATCATTACCAAAGTTACCCCATAAAATAATTCCAGGTAAATGGAGTTTAGAGTTACATATTAAAGGGAGCATTCTGCACATGAAACACCCTTCCTTCACGTGGCACAATGTTCTCCCCCTTGGTTCTTTGCATTAAATCATTGTCCTGGGTTTGCTCTAATTTCTTAATGTTATGTAACCAATCCTAATACCCACTCTACTGATACTGCTTAGCTGACCCAAGGAGAGTCATCATACTTGCTCTTTGGAGTCTGACAACAATGAATGCATTTTTCCCTGAACAATAAGGGCATTTGTTATTTTTGACCTTGCAAACTAGAAGATGTGTCCTGAGGGCCAGAAGAGTCACTCCAAGCTTGTAAGAGGAAAGAGTCGGAGAAAGAGTAAAGTAATTACTCAAGCTGGCTTTTCTCATCTTTTCTGTATGATGTCTCCTCCCACCCAGGGTTCCTAATTTACAGTCTTTTTTTTTTAGGAAAAATTAAAATAATAGAAATTTTACAGCTCTTTAAAAGATATGTACTTTTAAAGCATTTAAACATTTCTGTCCCATCAAAGTCAGGATTTAAGAAAGCTTAACGATCTAAGACTAGCTAGGAAATAACTTTGCTTCCTTTGTGGCTATACTGATAAATGAGTAACAAATCAGAGAATCGCCCTCCTCTCTGTGTCATTTATGCTACAACAACATGTGGGATAGGCACAGGAGAATGAAAAAGATAACAAGGCTGAGCAGACTCCCATTAGATCAGCATCCTTTCCAGACTCATGTTTTGTCTCGGGATAAGCAGGATGACAAAGCCCAGGAGAATCAAGAGCGGATTTCTTTTTTGGTCAACCCTTCCTAACTCCTTTTCCTCCACAAGCCCAAGAACAGGAACAAGGGATCTGTGTATTAACTAGAAGGCAAGGCCTATTTTCCCAGCCCCTCCTCTGTTTTGCACCTCCCCGGGCTTCATTCTCAGACTTTGGGTTGCTTGTTCTCAGCCCCTTGAAGTCAGGGGATTTTATGCAAATTCACTGAAAGTCAAGCTTTCATATTCCTGCCTCCCCAACTCATGACCCTCAGCTTCCACAGACAAATGGGCTCCTCTCAACGAATCAGACCCTTATACCTTCCAAAGAGAGCGATCCTAAGATGCAGAAAGAGCTAGAGATTATGCACAAGAGAAGCACCTGTGAGCCAGCACTGTCCTGGCTGTGCCTGGTACGGGTGGCATCCTTGCCAGTCTTCCTGCAGCAGGTCTTGAGGGGGCATCTCTGCTCCCAGCCCCCTGGAGCCTGGTTCATTTTCTCTCTATCAAGGTTTTGTTGTTGTTGTTGTTTTCTCTCTCTAGCCTTCCCATCCATTTTGTGAAATCTCTGGTATCCCTGTACTCGTTAACTTTCCTGCTTTAGTTCACCAGAATTGGCTTCTGTGGTTTGTAATCAAGAGCTCAAACTGATACAGCTGCTCTTTTAAAGAAGCTGGGTGGTAGAAGAAAGGGAAGAGATAGCCCAGTCATTTAGAGTGGGGTCACAGTCTCTCAGGGGGTTGAGGGCATCTGTGCCAGCTTCCTATAAAAAGCACTGGCATCTCCAGCCAGTGGCATCTTGGGCTCAGTGCTCCATGCAAACAGGCCTGTCCACCCCTCTGCCATGCCCACCCCAGCCTCTCAGGACTTCCCCTCAGGCCTCACATTCAGTATGCATCTGTCTCAACAGGTCAGAGAGAGGGAAGGTCTCTTTGAGCTGGAAGAGACTCGTCTGAACACACCCTCCGGAGCCTCTTCCCTCCCCTCCCCACAATGGTCACTATCACGCACAAAATGAGTTTATAATCTGAAGTAAAATGTTATCAGTAAGAAGAAAAATCCATTTTGCTCATTTGTATCATCTCTTCTTCAGAGTAGGAACCCACAGAAGTTACAAGCAAGGGTTTTGAAGATAGATGGCCTGGGTTCAAATTCCAGCTCACTCTTCACTGGTCCCGTAATCCCCTTTCAGCTCTCGGGTTCTCAGTTTCCTCACCATCAAAGGAAGAAAACAGAGGTGTCTGCCTCATAAGTGTAGCGAGAATTAAGAGAGCTCCTTGCAAAGCATGCAGAACAGTGACTGTACATAATAAGTGCTCATTAAATGTTAGTTTTTGGTATTATTACTATTATATGATTTTAATCTCTCCATAGCCCTTGGTGGCTAGAATTTTCCTATTGGAGTGGATTGTATGAGTGGCAAAAGTGTCAAGTGATTCTTTCAAAATGCAAAGGAGATGTATCCTTTGAATGTCACAATAGGATTTCACTCACTCAGAAGCCCCAAGTAGAGCATAACTAGCTGTTTCGGGAAGTGGTGTGGGTAATTATAACGCAGTCTCGCTGGCAGCGTGCAGCGAGGCCTCTGTTTTAATGGGCTTACTTGGCATTTCATATGGCTGGCTGCTGCCTCTTTGCTCCAAGTGCAGTTTAATTTGCCATTTTGGAACTGAAAAGAGATCACTGACACATTAAAATCGACATTCCTTTTTGTTTTAAACAGATTTGAGTGTATTTTGGTACAAGTAAAAGAGGTTTCAGAAATATGTGATTTCTACAACTTCAGCCTTGGGGACTGAAATCTGCTGAGTAATCACGTAACCTTAGGCTGGGGAACTCTTTTGACCACTGCAAGGAGAAGTGACTAAGAAATCAAATTTTATTCTAGAAAAAAATGTAGACCACCTGGCTCCTTTTTCCCATCTGAACAATTCTATATCACATGACGAGCCCACAATTCTGGGGTGAGGCTTTCCTCTTTGGGGAAATGGACCTGTGGTCACAGTCCTGTTGTGGTCAGGGAAACATGTGGCCCTGTGTGTGCCATGGGAAACATATCCAGGTGCCCTGGCAGATTTCTCCTGTGAACAAAAGCAGAAGCCTACCAGGAGGACAAGGAAGTTAGATTCATGACCCATAAAGGGGAAGACTAAGCCTGAGATGTGTGTGTGAGCAGAGCAACACCGTACCAGTGGAAAGAAAGGTGCCAGGGAGGCCATAAGAGTCAAGGGCACAAAGGAATAGTAGAGTTATCAGCACCGCACTCTCCCGAGTGAGCCACAGGCCGGCCCCCGGGAATAGTAGAGTTAGACAGCCAGGGTTGAGTCCTGGCTTCAATACTTGAGAGCCTGTCTGGCTTCCAGCAAGGTGGTTCTTTATTTTCCTCATGTGTAAAATAGGGATAAAAATAATAGTATATATCTCCTAGGGCTGTTGTGCAGATTAAATTAGCTAATATGTGTAAAGTGCTTAGAACACTGCCTAGCACATAGTAACACTATATAGGTGTTAGCTATGATTATCAGAGCTTGCTAGTAGTAACATGTTGAAATGCTTTGCAATGTATAAAGCAGGATGCAAATGTAAATGTACAGCATTGTGCCTGATGGATCAGTATATTAGTTTGCTAGA
>NW_007726996.1:454062-470103 GCF_000696425.1 Galeopterus variegatus | reverse complement strand
AATAAATAAATAAGAAAGAAAGAAAGAAAGAAAGAAAGAAAGAAAGAAAGAAAGAAAGAAAGAAAGAAAGAAAGAAAGAAAGAAAGAAAGAAAGAAAGATACAATGACTACGATAATTCCTTGAGCTTTCAAAATGAGGGAACAGAACTGAGGTCACCAGAGGTAGGAAAAGGGGAGTTAGGGAGAAATGGCAAAGGGCCACAAAAAATGGTTACATGGTGTAATGTTGAATATACTAATTATCCTGATTTGAGCATCACATATTGCTCACAGGTAGTGTTATTCAACTCTGTACCCCACAGACATGTAAAATCAATTATGCTTCAATAAAAAAAGAATATTTCCTCTGGACATATATTACTGAACCCAAAAGGAGTCTGTGTCTCACTCATAAGCATACATGTGAAGTTCTGATTATCTCAAGCCTGAGCTCGTGCAAAAGTCTTCAGAATTAGTTTGCCTGCTTCCATCTCTCCTGGCTCTAATATGTCCCACAAACAGCTGCCAGATAACATTTCTTGAATCACATTTATGTCATCGAGTGACAGTCAAGGGAAGTCCCCAGATGACAGCTGAGTAGCAGGCCTAGAGAGCAACAGGTTCGGATTAGAGCAAAAGGATAGAGGGTTCCCAGAGGGAGGTGTCCAGGAAAAAATGGAATGATGCACTCAAAGTACGGCAGATACTAAAAGGGTTGTTAAAAAAAAAAAAGAATACCAAGAGGGTGTTTTACAGTGCCATTAGGCCAGGGGGAAAAAATAGTAATGAGGCATAGAAAATTAAGCAAATTTTTTAAAAAGTAATTAGCAATTCAAGAACATACAAAAAAATTATGCAAGAAAAAAAATCAAATCGCACTACTATACTCAAAGGTGAAGACTACTTAGACATAATAATGTAAGTACATAGAACGTCATGACTTTCTACAACATGAAGTTGTGAAGTAAGCACATGGGGAGGATGAGAAAGGGGATGACGTGACAGGGCAGTGGCCACTGGAGCATGTTGCAGTGTTTGTCAAGACAGCGTATGTGGACAACGCCTTAAAGAAGCCAAACTGTGAATGGGTAGCTGAGAAGCGCAGCAGTAACCAGCAGGCATATGGGACGAGGGAAGATTTCAGGAGATATGAGAGCATATTTGTGCACTTTGGGACTGATCCAGGAGAGAGTAGAACTGATGGCAGAAGAGGAGATAAGAGGAGAGTATTTGAGAGGGGAAAGGGGATGGATTCAAAGCCCAGATGACTGGGCTTTGATAGGAGGAGGGACATGTCCTCCTTTATGTCAGGTGGGAAGAAGACAGATCCAGACACAGAGGGTTTGTATGTCTGGGCTGAGATGGGGATGTCTTCCATCCTTTCCCCTCATCTGCACCTTCCCTGCCTATGGTGTGGAGTCTCAGAGCACTTTCCAAGAGCTGCCTCTTCTGCCAACCAACTGCGGAGGTCAAAGGAACGAGGTCAGAGAGGAGGAGATTGTAAACCAAGACGGAGATGAACCAACTTGTTGCAGTCACACAGCTAATTAGTGACAAAGCCAGGGCTAGAGTCAAACTGGCTCCTAGCCTAGTACTCTTTCACGACCAAATTACCATGTAATATTGAACAGATGGGAGTGATTAAAGTTTAGAGCCATTACACAGACTAGCACAACCTGAGTTACATGAAATAAGGAACCAAGGAGAAACACAACCAAGAGACTTAAACCTCACCTGGCAGAAAGGGGTAATTTTACCCACCGTGAGCCCGTGATTAGATTAGGGTGATGGAACTGAACTGTAAACTTTTTTTTTTTTTATGATGACTGGTAAGGGGATCTTAACCCTTGACTTGGTGTTGTCAGAACCACACTCTCCCAAGTGAGCCAACCAGCCATCGCTATACAGGGATCTGAACCCAAGGCCCCAGTGCTGTCAGCACCACACTCCCGAGTGAGCCACAGGCCGGCCCATGAACTTTTTAAAGGCACTGCCTTCACAGATCTCTAACCCATCTGGGCTGGGAGATGCTCTGCTGCATTAGGTGGCACTCACGAAAAAGGACTGAGATAAATGTGAGCCAATAATGTTTACCAGCTTGAACCTAAATTAACTCTTTAAATTACAGGGATCAGGGATCCTCCAGCAATCTTTACTCCATTCAGAAGCACTTATTAAGTATGTTGAAAAATAGAAAGTACGTAGAAATAGCAGGTATTATTTCACCTCCACACCATGGGGGCCCTGGCATTTGTAACTTCGGTTAGAAGAGGCTCTTCCTCAAAATATTTTTTTTTTGGGGGGGGGGCAGCTGGCCAGTACAGGGATCTGAACACTTGATCTTGGTGTTATAGCACTGTGCTCTAACCAACTGAGCTAACCTGCCAGTCATAAAAATATTCCTTCCTTAGACTTCTCCTTCATGCCATTCCTATGGCCCTTGTTCCATTTGCAGCAAAAATCTTTCATTGTTCTGTATTTGAATTTCCAACATATCTTCAACCCTGGTTTTTATTTTGATTGACATTTGGTTATATGTTATGCAAGTATTATTGGCCCCTCCACATCACTGAATGTGACAGATGTTGAATTATGAATGCGGGCATTGGTCAGGCAGGTTGGTTTTGCTATGACATAACCAGGGGCAGGGGGAGGGGGTTGTTGCAGGGCAGGACAAGTTTGTTAATTGCGAACAAGTTAACATTGACAAGTTAACATCAGGTTATGCTAATTCACAGTCTCCTTTGTAATTAAAATCCTTCTGGTTGGATACTCATTGTTTATAATCAGTCATGATCTCTAAACATTCAACCAATGTTCACTTTTTCCCCTAAGGTTGAACCCTGGTGCCCAAACCCCCAACCCAGGGCAGAGCTCCTGGGCCAGGAGACCTGGAAGAAGCCAATGTGTTGCCAGATTGCACCAGTCATGAGAGGAAAATACCCCAACTATCAATATCCATTCCTATTAGATTACTATTCTTTCTAAATTCTCATAATCTTACCTGAGACTAGGCAAATACAATTGTATATCCAGGTCTCACCCTCACCACACAGAAAGGCTGTGGAACAGCTTGGGATAGATAATTCAATGGACACCATACAGGGTCCCATTCCCCACCCACTTCACCAGGATCGGGGTGTAACCTCTGGTGGGGAAGTGATAGAGTTTAGATATGTTGTCCCCCTCCAAAGCTCATGTCAAAATCTGATCCCCAGCTTGGCAATGTTGGGAGGCGTTGGGGTCATGGAGGAAGATCCTTTACGAATAGATTAATGCCATGGTGGGGGATGGGTAGTGAGTGAGGTCTCCCTCTATTAGTTCCTGCAAGAGCTGTTTGTTTAAAGGACCCTGACACCTCCCTTCTCTCTCTCTCTCTCTCTCTCTCTCTCTCTCTCTCTCTCTCTCTCTCTCTTTCTCTCTCTCTCTCCCTCTTACCATGTGATCTTGTACCCACTGGCTGCCTGCCGTTTTCCGCCATGAGTAGAAGCAGCCTGAGGCCTGTGCCAGGTGCAGCTGTCCCAGAATTGTGAGCCAAATAAACCTCTTTATACATTACCCAGTTTCAGGTATTGTGTTATAGCAACACAAAAAAGGACTAATACAGGGAGTGAAAATATTATAAATGCAGAGAGCTTCTCTCATGACCCTGTCCAAAGAAAATACTCTCCATTCCTTTCCCTGTCATTCTGTGTCACAACATCCTGTTCATTTTCATTGCATTTATCACAGTAATTTGTATTTTCATTTTATTTGTTTATTCTCTTTCTTCACTACAATGTAAGATTCCTAAAGGCAGAGGTGATGTCTGTCTTGTTCCCCATAGAATCCCCAAAGGCCAGGAACAATGCATGGTGCAGAGTAGGTACTAGATAAATATTAACTGGATGAATGAATACCAGTAATATGGATGGATGGATGAATGAATACCAGTAATATGCTCTCTTCTCCCACAGGGGCCCAGTAAGCCACCTGTTTAAGAGGCATGCAGCTCTGGATAACTAGGTGGGTCTCAGGTGAGTTGTAACAGGGAAGATGATAAAGTGCTAACTGTTTAGGGCCAAATGACACTTAAACTTGAAAGAAAAGTAATAAACACAGATGCGGAGTTGGAGAAAAAACCAACACTAGCAGGAAGAACTTTGTAACTAGAAAACCACTTTTTGTCACGTGTCTCAGAAACCTAAGTAAGACACAAAGGTGAATTGGACAAGAGGGGAAAATAGACTGAGATTAGAAAATATTTAACAAATACATATCGATTGACCGATTGACTAAATAAAAAGGAAAAAAATAAGTGGAATTACAAATTAGACTTGTGACATGCTAGGGTGGAGTTTTCTGGACTCTTGAGGAGGATCTAGCATTGGTGACAAGCAGGGGAGAGTTGTCCTAAAGGTCTCCTTCTCCCCTCTCCACACACACAATCCTCCTGTCCATATCCAGAAGGCTCATGTTGACATCCTGCTGATCCAGCTACCAAAGGGCTGCTTTCTCCATCACAGACGGCCCACTTTGTAGTATATTCCAAGAATTAGACCTTTCTTCATCCCATAAAAAATATTTTTCTTGGGTCTTGTCTGCTGAAGATCTGGACAATAAGTAGTTAATTGAAAATCCCTCACAAGTGGGTCATTTTCATCAGAGAAAATGTACTGTAACTTTCTGATTTTAAAAATAATAATTTATTGACCTGACCACTCCCTCTAGCTACAGCTCCATCTGCTCCCCATTTTCGTGCTCTTCTTCACAGCAAAACTCTCACATCTGTCACCCAGATTAAAATAAGAACCTTCTACTGAGTCCTCCTGCCTCTGTCCTTGCTCACCTACAGTCTATTCTCAACACAGCAGCTAGAAGATCCTTCTCAAAAGAAGGTAAGATGATGCCACCCATGTGCTCAAACCCTTCCTACGGTCCCACATCTCACTCAGAATAAAAGCCAGAGCCCTCACAGAAGCCTGCCCAGCCTACCCGGTCTGGCCCCCATAACCTCTCAACTCATCTCGTCACTGTTTTGATCGTCATTCGCTTCTCTAGCCATGGGTCTTCTTGCTGTCCCTTGACCACGCCAGGCATGCTCCCATGGCCTTAGCACCTCCTGTTCCACTGTCTGGGGCTCTTCCCCCAGACCTCCACGTGGCTCCCTCCTGCATCTCCTTCAGGCTTTACCCAAGTTTTATCTCCTTAATGAGAGCTTCTCTGACCACTTTATTTCAAATCACAACCAACTCATCTCCTACCATTTCCCATTCTTCCCCTCTTCTCTATTTTTTCTCCATAGCATTTAATACCATCCATTTTATTAAGTTTTATTATATTGTCTGTCTTCCAGCATTATAGTATAGGCTCCATTATGACAGGTTTCATCTCTTTTGTGTATTCTTTTATCTCCAGTGCCTGAAACAATGAGTAGCACATGGTAAGCAATCAATAAATGTTCACTGAAGCAATACAAAAGCTATTCTGCACCAATCTGCTAATGATTTCTAGTATCCTTTTTGTTTGTTTCCTTATATCATTTTTGTTTGTTTGTTTGTTTGTTTTTGTTGAAACATAATTGATTGTGCATGATTTCTAGTCCATGGGAGCAACTTAGACTCAATTCATCCCCCCGACCACAACTGTCTAACCCAAAGATGTACAGTCATGCCTCACTTAACTACAGGGATACATTCTGAGAAATTCGTCATCAGGGGATTTTGTAGTTGTGCAAACAACACAGGACGTACTTACATAATCTAAATGATATACAGCCTACTATGCACCTAGACTATATGGTAGATCCTGTTGCTCCTTCGTGAGTATAATGCTTTGTGCTATGGTGTTACAATGACTACATGGTCACTAGGCAATAAAAATTTTTTAGCTCCATTATAATCTTATGGGACCACCTTTGTACATGCAGTCAGTCATTGAATGAAACATTGTTAAGTGACATATGACTGTAACTCTAATGGAAGGATATCAGACCACATAATTTGAGTTTAGTGGAGAGATATTCTGAGGTGGCTGGGGCCCTGTGGCACCCCTCAAATTATACTGCATTGTTGAATGCTATGTGAAAATGACCTAGGCCACATGCTCAATATGAGTCACAAGAGTGGTATGGCTGCCAAACAAGCTAACACAATTGTTGATGGTAATATGTATCATCATATTACATTGATGATAATATGTTTTAATGAATATTACACTCCCATCATTTTCTGGTCTAGTCAGACCACTTTGGGAGTATTGTGTTCACCTTTAGTAGTTATTTTTCAAGAATATTGCTCGTAGAAAATCAACCAGGATAGTGAAGTAGCTAACCATGATATATGAAAAAAACAATTGAAGGGACCAAGCGTGCTCAGTGATTGTATTACATTTAAGGACAAAGTCTAAAATCGTGCACACTCCCATACCACCACTCTCTCCTTTTCTGTCCATGGCAGACATTATCAGTCAATCATAATTCTCTTCCTATAGTGTTTGCCCAGCTCATGGCTCTCCAGGCAGCCACTATACAATCTATTGGAGTTGGCAAATGAAATGAAACTTATTACTTATTCTGGTTTAATGTAGACATGATGTTTCTCCTTGAAATATTTGAGGGCATGCAATGTGAAAAAACTAACTAAACTAACTAGTTCTATCTGGTTCCAGAGGGTAAAACTGGAACCTACAAGTAGTAAAATTAAAGATCCATAAGAACATTCTAATGTTAGGAACTGTCCCTAGTGAGGTCTTGAAAGGTAGGGATTCTAGAGGACCACACACCAGGGATTAGTGGAGGACATCTCCTTGGTAGGTGGGAGATTGGACTGAATAACTTCTAAACTCTATTCATCCCTAAAGTTTTATGAATCTTCTCCTACTTGGCTCTGCTAGGCAGGGCCAGGAGAGAGGGGTTGGTAAACAAAGTCTGTAAAAAAAACCATTCACTTTAAATTGTAGTTATCTGGGCCAGCCAGGTGGCGCACTGCTACAGTGCGCTGCTTGGGAGTGTGGCGGCGCTCCCGCTGAGGGTTCGGATCCCACATACAGACCGGCTGCTCACTGGCTGAGCGAAGTGCGGACACAACACCGAGGGTTGCGATCCCGTTGCCCGTCCCAGTCCAGTACGGGCGCGACACTGAGGGTTGCGATCCGTTGCCGGTCACGAAAAAAGAAATCCCGTTGCCCGTCCCAGTCCGGTACGGGTGCGACACTGAGGGTTGCGATCCGTTGCCGGTCACGAAAAAAGACAAAAAGGGGAAAAATAAATTGTAGTTATCTCCCTGAGAAAGATAACAGAAAATCAGAATAAAAGAGACAATGAATTCAGGACAAAGAGATAAATTGATTATTTCTAAATTTAATAACAATGGCCACAAAAAAACACTTTTTTAAAACTTTTGGACACTCTTATCTTCCATTTATATTAGTTCTTTTCTATTTCCACATACTTTAACCTAATGCCCTAATCTTTTTGGTTAGAAGCCAATTAACTCTGTTAAAAACAGTGAAAAGACAGCTAATGCCAGAAGCTTGGCTCGCTGTGTTCCAGATCTTGGTTATTCTTTCCCTAATGACATAGTAGAAACTCTGTCGCCACAGTTAAGAACAGGCTAGAGACAATTACTATATTTAAGTCATGCTTTGCAGGTTATCGTACCCACATCTGCAAGCTATTCCCTTTGTAAAGCATTTGGAGTTATTTGCCACAGAAAACTCCTTGGAAAGGGCCTGCAGCTGTATAAGGACCAAGACTGAGACTTCCTCCACGTGGCTAGCAGAAGACAGATGCATAACTTGCTTCTCAGCAGCTCCACTCCCACCCCTGCTTCTTGGAACCAGGCTCCTCTTATCAAAACAGGAAATCTACTCTTGGGGTGGAATGAAGGGGTGGTAAGGAACAAATCCTCTAGTGGCCACCCACCCACTGGCCTGTGAAAGGGCAGAGACCAATCCAGAGAGCTGGTCAGCTGGAGGGTTACCCGCTAAATAATCTCCCCGACATTTATAAAAGGAAGAAAACAAAAGGAGAGGACTTCTGCACAGGATGTCATTATCTAAAAGAAATCAGGGAATATGCTGGATCCCACTGAATGCTAGACTGCTGGCATTCGCGGCCTGGAGCAAGTAACAACTAACTGCTCTGGGTTTTGGTCCCTTGTCCATAAAATGGAGACAGCAGTGCTTGCTTAACTTTACTGTCCTGGGGGACTGGAAAGATTAAAGTAAATAATAGATATGAAAGCACTTTGAAAAGAGTTTTAAGCATTATCCGAGTATCAGGATTATTATTATGAGTATTATTATTATTTTGAGCCTGCGATGACAATTACCTGTAAGATTTCATCCGGTGATGATTATCCTAAAACCAAGATGAAATCAAGGCCAGTGTCACTCTAATGCTTTTTCATGACACCTTTCATTGAGCCCATTCTTTCTGAGTTCATCTCTTTCTCAGTTTATCCAAAATTTGCAGCCCTCAAATTGGTTAATTCTTTTAATCATCACCTAAAACTTGGGGGTCAGCTATCGCTTGAAGGAGCATATGAGTCACATGGGATATGTGCTTATGCTTAAGACTCTTAAACAGAAAAAAAAATCACACTTCTGTCTGCTTACCAGTAGGACACCCATTCTGAGTTCCACCCCATCCTGCCCCTTATCTCACCCCATCCCCATCCTCCCTCTCCCAGTGAGTTAGCTCAGTCAGATCTATCATGTTCTGTGGCTGCTACCAACCAGATGAGTTTACATGATACAAAGACACCTCTATTTTTTATAGACTGATTATTCTGGAAGTTCTCCCTCCCCCCTGCTTTCAATCTAAGTCCTTCACATCTCCATTTGTTTCCATCTGCATAAATTTTAATTTTTCCCCAGAGCAGATATATCAAATAAAGAGAAATTAGACTTTTTAAAAAAACTATTTAACACGTACTTAGTAAAAAAAATTGGGGGCTGGTACATAGGAAAGAGAAAGGGATAGGGAGTGCGAATGCAGGATTGAACCACTGGTTAAATGAGATTTATTGATACCATTTAGTGTGGTATTGGTGTCACCAATTACCATGCATGTATTGCCTAAATACGCTTCACGCCAACTGTTCTCAGAGATTTTCCCAGACTTCCCAGTATGATAAATTAACTATTCTAGAGCATGATTGGTTTTATGCCCGTAAAATAGAATCTTGCAATATTTATTAAGCATCAGGCTCTTTAAATCTTATGTTCACCATAGTCATGGAATTCTAAGAAACCCCAAATAAAACTAAACACCAGCACATTTCCTAACCTAGTTTAACTAGTTTAGTATAATTCCAATCTGTGTTGCATTGAATATACCATAAGAATATATATGCTAATATATTTTATTACAATAAGTTGGAAGAGAAAAAAATGAATCAGATCCAGCCAGTCGACAAATAAATTCACTGTATCTAATCTAAGTGTCACTTTAAAGCTACTCATTTTACTTCCTATTGTACGTGTGGTTGGCACATAATTTGATATGACAGAGTAAGGTTATGGCAAATGTATCTTTGTGCTCTCACACTGGTTACTCTAAGTAGCACATAAATCACATAGCATTAACCCAGAAAGGACAAAACCTTAGAAGATATAGAATGAGATGCATATATATTAAAAGACTATGACTCCAACAATCACTCACTAACTATTGTTTATTTTTTATGGTCTTTGCCTACCCCTTGCCATCCCTCATTTATCTATGATCAACATCTTAAAACTTATGGGAATATTATAAATAGCTAGTCCCCAGGTCCTTTGAGGTTCATAAAGGTGGTGATAAAGACTCACAAACTATTTTCGATATTTCAAAAATCTTAATAGATGTCATCCATTTGCTATGATAACTAAAATGACAATTATTTTTCCTTTTTGGTGGCTGGCTGGTACAGGGATCCAAACCTGTGACCTTGGGGTTATAAAGCTGAGTTCTAACTAACTGAGCCAACCAGCCAGCCACCAATTTTTTTCTTGGTTATAATTAGCTTTAATTAGTTAGCCTTTGCTGATTAGATCTGAGAGGTAGCTGTACATGTCTTTTGTGAATAGAATACGTGAAACAAGTAAGCGATTGACTTCTCAGTAAATGCAGTTAGATAAACAAGTGAAAAGATAGGGCACATGCACACAGAAATGCAATAAGGAAGGGAAATACTCCAAAGCAGTCCTGGATTGATGGTGGAAATTTTGGAAACTCCTCAAGTAGCAACTTCTTGGGAGTAAGTTATGGAGCAGATAAGAAAGAAGAATTATTTCAAGTTGTTATGACCTTTTGGTACAAGAAATTTCTATTTTCCTGAGAGGGCTATTAATGTACTTTCTTAATTCTTCTTTATTCTCATTCAGGACAAACTCACTGGCAGTAACTCTAAATAAGATGATAATCTGCACACAGATATTCACATGTTTTGCACAAACACACACACACACACACACACACGCAGCTTTTTTTGTAGTGTGAAGATTGCTATGAAAAACATGTGCCCAGGGTACTAGGAGAGTAAGAGATTGAGCTAACCAATCCAGATTTGGCATCTGGAAATGGAGTAGATTGGAATTTGTGATATCCATTGCTCCTAAAGCACGACAGGCCCCCTGGAATAAAGCTTTGACCTTTTGCTACATCATAAAGAGTTTTTGGAAAGTAAGTTATGATGAATAAAAATTATGTGTTACAAATTTTACAACATGCTTCATAGTAGTTGAGAAAGTCCAGAAATCATTGTCTACAATTTTTGTCTCAACATTTACTATTTAATTCACCCAACCAAATGTGTTCTTTTCACAAGTCTTTAGAAAACCAGGATTTCGTCCATTCTCACCAATCACATCTTCCTGGAGGATAGAGCTGACCTCACATGTATCACTGAGCCTTAGTTTCCATGAAACCAGGGGCATTGGAAAGATGATGGCTGTGAATCTGTCAAGGCCATACGTCTTGTGCTTTTCAAGGATTGTACTTAATCTAACATGATTTTGATTATATATCCAAAAATGTATATGTATATTTTTATATGCATATGCCTATAAATTAATTAAACATGGTGTGAGAGATAAACATACCATATCATTAGCAGTGGCTGGCTCTGGAGTATGAAAATAAGATTGGGAGATGAAGTGATGAGAAATTCTATAATATTTGAATTTTTAAATTATCACATAGTTATAAGTTATTTGTATAATTTTTAAACTACTTTATTGAGGTATGATTGACATACAAGAAGTTATACAGATTTAATGTATACAGCCTGATGAGTTTGAAGATAAGTATATGCCCATAAAACCATCACTACAATCTATGCCACAAACCTATTCATCATCTCCAAGAGTTTCCTCCCATCTTCTTATTTATTATTATTAATATTTTGTGATAAGAACACAACATTAGTTCTACCCTCTTAGAAAAATTTTATGTATACATTACAGTACTGTTAACTATGCTGTACAGTAAATCTCTAGGACCTAGCCCACTTACAAATAACACAATACTGCTTCATGAGTAGTGTAAATACACTACAATAACAAAATAATCTTAATTCCTCCCAACCCTTATACATAAGCATATATAAATATATACATATATGTAAGATATACATAAGCATACATAATCAAATACATTGTTACTATTGCTATTTTGAAGAAGTTGCTATCTGTTAGATCAATTAAGAATAAGAAAAATAAAAGTTTTTATTTTATCTTTACTTATTCCTTCTTCAATGCTCTTCCTTTCTTTATGTAGATCCAAATTTCAGACCTACATTATTTTCCTTCTCTCTAAGGACCTTCTTTTAACATTTCTTCCAAGGCAGGTCTACAGGCAACAAATTTCCTCAACAAATTCCCATTTTGTCTGAGAAAGTCTTTATTTCTCCTTCACTTTTGAAGGATAATTTTGTGGGTTACAGAACTCTAGGGTTTTTTTGGTTTTTTTCTTTCACGCTTTAAATATTTCACTTCACTCTCTTCTTGGTTTCTGAGAAGTCAAATGCAATTCTTATCTATAGGTAAGAGGTTTTTTTTTTTCCCCCTCTAGCTTCTTTAAGGATTTTTTCCTAAAAAAAAAAAAAAAAAAAAAAAAAACCTTTAAAAATCCTTTTTTTTTTTTTTTTTTGGAGGCTAGCCAGTACAGGGATCTGAACCCCTGACCTTGGTGTTATCAGCACTGTGCTCTAACCAAATGAGTTACCCAACCAGCCCCCTGAAAAATCTTTACTGTAATTTGAAAATAATATGACTAGGTGCAGCTGTTTCATCATTTATCTTGCTTGGTGTTCTATGAGCTTTCTGGATCTGTAGTTTGGTGTCTGACATTAGTTTAGGGAAATTCTCAATTGTTGTTTCAAATGTTTCTTCTCTTTCTTTCTCTCTTCTCCTATTTGAGTAATTTCTCCTATATGAGTAATTTCCATTACTCATATGTTATAACTTTTGTAGTTGTCCTATAGTTCCTGGAGATTCTACTCTGTTTTTTTTTTTTTTTTCAGTGTTTATTCTCTTTGCTTTTGCTTTTTAGATTTGGAGGTTTCTATTGATATATCCTCAAGCTCAGAGAGTCTTTCCTCAACCATTTTCACTCTACTAATATGCCCATCAATAGCATTCTCATTTCTGTTACCATGTTTTTTTTTTTTATTATTTCCAGCATTTCTTTTTGGTTCTCTCTTAGGATTTCCATCTCTGCTTACATTGACAATATGGTCTGAATGTTGGTGTCCCCCCCTCCAAAAAAAAATGTGTATATTGTTATATAATACTCAATGTGATAGTATTAAAAGGTGGGGCCTTAGGGGAAGTGATTAANACACACACACACACACACACACACGGATTAAATCTTCAGAGGAAATCTAAAGAATGTGGAAATGAAGACATATCTTCTCCAATATGAAACATGATCCCTTAGAAATAAACTAATACTGAAGTGTGGCTCCTTAAGAATAGTTCCTTTAAGAGAATCTCTTAAAAGTTATGCCTCCCTTATCACATTTGAAGAACCCAGGGTTTTCTTTGCAAAGGAGAGGAGAGCACACCACAGCAGCTAAAGGGAAAGTATGAGTCAGGCCTAAAAGCAAATCAAAGAAGCCACCAGTTCAGACTTCCAACTGGGGCCCAGAGAAGTTTATTTGATCGACAATGATATCCATTTCTGATGTTAATAACCTATCTTCATTTTATTCATTTCTTTACTTATTCCTTTATTCATTCATTTGTTTTTCTTTTTTATATAATATTCAGCAAACATCTTTGAGCACCAATCATGTTCTAATACCAGTTGTAGAATGATAAAGATGAATATGTTATGGTCCATACCATCAAAGAGCTTACAGTATAACAAAGAATGTAGTAAAATAAGTATCCTTGAATAAGTACCAATTGAATACCCACGATGCACCAGACACTGTTCCCAGTGCCGGGACACAGCAGATCAAAGCAAACACAAGTCCCAGCTCTTGTGCAGCTTTTTTTGTAGTGTGAAGATTGCTATGAAAAACATGTGCCCAGGGTACTAGGAGAGTAAGAGATTGAGCTAACCAATCCAGATTTGGCATCTGGAAATGGAGTAGATTGGAATTTGTGATATCCATTGCTCCTAAAGCACGACAGGCCCCCTGGAATAAAGCTTTGACCTTTTGCTACATCATAAAGAGTTTTTGGAAAGTAAGTTATGATGAATAAAAATTATGTGTTACAAATTTTACAACATGCTTCATAGTAGTTGAGAAAGTCCAGAAATCATTGTCTACAATTTTTGTCTCAACATTTACTATTTAATTCACCCAACCAAATGTGTTCTTTTCACAAGTCTTTAGAAAACCAGGATTTCGTCCATTCTCACCAATCACATCTTCCTGGAGGATAGAGCTGACCTCACATGTATCACTGAGCCTTAGTTTCCATGAAACCAGGGGCATTGGAAAGATGATGGCTGTGAATCTGTCAAGGCCATACGTCTTGTGCTTTTCAAGGATTGTACTTAATCTAACATGATTTTGATTATATATCCAAAAATGTATATGTATATTTTTATATGCATATGCCTATAAATTAATTAAACATGGTTTGAGAGATAAACATACCATATCATTAGCAGTGGGTGGCTCTGGAGTATGAAAATAAGATTGGGAGATGAAGTGATGAGAAATTCTATAATATTTGAATTTTTAAATTATCACATAGTTATAAGTTATTTGTATAATTTTTAAACTACTTTATTGAGGTATGATTGACATACAAGAAGTTATACAGATTTAATGTATACAGCCTGATGAGTTTGAAGATAAGTATATGCCCATAAAACCATCACTACAATCTATGCCACAAACCTATTCATCATCTCCAAGAGTTTCCTCCCATCTTCTTATTTATTATTATTAATATTTTGTGATAAGAACACTTAACATTAGTTCTACCCTCTTAGAAAAATTTTATGTATACATTACAGTACTGTTAACTATGCTGTACAGTAAATCTCTAGGACCTAGCCCACTTACAAATAACACAATACTGCTTCATGAGTAGTGTAAATACACTANATTAAGTTATGAGGGCTCCAACTTCATGAATGGGATTAGTGCCCTTAAAGAAAAGGTTGAAGGGAGCTGCACTGCTTTTCCGTCATGTGAGGGCACAGTAACAAGGTGCCATCTTTGAAGCAGAGAGCAAGCCCTTACTAGACACCAAGTTCGCTGGTGCCTTAATCTTGAACTTCCCACCCTCCAGAACAATGAGCAATACATTTCTGTTGTTTATAAGTTACCCAGTCTAAGATATTTTGTTATAGCAGCAGGAATGAACTAGGACAATTTCCCATCTGTTCTTGCATGCTATGTACTTTATCCATTACTGCCCTTAGCATGTTAATCGTGGTTGTTTTAAATTCTCTCTGATAATTTCAACATCCTTGTCATGACTAGATCTAATACTTTGTCTCTTCAAGCTGTGTTTTTTGCCTTTTTGGTATGCTTGTGATTTTTTCCTTGGTATCCAGAAATAATGTACTGGGTAAAAGAGAGCTGCTGTAAATAGGTTTTTAGTAACGTGTTGGTTAGGTGTGGGGGAAGAGGCACATTCTGTAGTCCTATTATTAGGTCTCAGTCTTTTAGTGACACTATCTATGCCTGTGGACCATGAACTTCAGCAGTGTTTCTCAGTTTTCTTCTCACCGCCATAGATGAGACAAGATGGCTGGAGTGGACAAGAGTTAGGTACTTTCCTCCCCATGAGGAAGGCTAGATCTAGCTGGAGTTGGATGTTTAACTCCCTCAGGTCAGTTAGACTCTGATGGAAAGCCCATCAGGTTAGGCTTTCATTAACTAGTTTTTCCTGAGAGCAGGCCTTGAAAAGAACAGAATGCTCTGGCATATTTCAAAATGGCTCCTTTTCTCCTCCCCCTTTCAGAAGCATGAGGGGATTTTCCTCCAATATTTACTGTGAGAGCCAGATTGGGTTCCTGGAGGTAAAATTCACAAAAGTGTGGGCCCCTGGTAACTGGGTTCCCATTTTACATCTCAGGCTTTTCCACACTGAGCCTCCAGCAATTTGTCAATAAAAGTTCTGGTTTTCCTGCTCTGGCACCAGTTCCTGTGCAGGTTTCTGCTCCAGTACGTTGTGATTCTCTCTACCTACCTATCTGTCTCTTTAGTTCGTCCTGTGACCTGCTCACTTCTCTTAAAGGTCTAAGAAGAGTTGTTGGTTTTTCAGTTTATTCAACTTTTATTTGTTATTAAGGATGGAGTGGTGACTTCTAAGCTGTTTACCTGCAGAACTAAAACCCAGAAGTCCTTTGTATAATTTCTAAAAACATATAAAATATGCACAATGAAGGGGATTGTCTCTGTAAAAAAAAAAAAAAATGCTATCTAGTAGTTTATTTATCTAAACCTCTAAATTTTGTTTTAATCATCTAATGACCATTTTTATTTTCAACTGAGTAAAACATGCTCATCTAATATTATTTACCCATAGATTTTCCTGATGGGAAAATACAAAAGCCTTAGAAGGCATTTTGGGAACTGCAGGTTTTGTTAGGAGTGGAGAAGATAGGGGGAGAGGTTAATA
>NW_007726996.1:439872-453061 GCF_000696425.1 Galeopterus variegatus | reverse complement strand
TTTTGTTTTGTTTTGTTTTGTTTTGTTTTGTTTTCAGCAACTGGCCAGTATGGGGATCCAAACCTTTGACCTTGGTGTTATAGGTCTGCATTTTTTATTTAAATGTCGATGGACACAAAAAGTCAGGAAAGTATAAGAAAAAAAACTTAAATTTAGAGCTAGAAGGGACTTCATAGGTAATATTTTATCTCGAATGAAAATAAAGTCTAAAAAGTTTAAATGACTTACCCAAAGGTAGGCACTGAGTGTCATAGTGTGGCGTTGAAATCCAGGTCTTCCTGTGTCATGCTATTTCTACTGAACATCCCTGTCTTTTGATCTTTACGTGTTCCATAAGGTCTAATTTCAAAAGCTTTAAAATGCAAGGCTTGCCAAGCACAACTGCACTTTCTTACAATTTGGACACCAAATCATGAGAGTCTCTGCCCCATGATCACTAACACTTTATCCACATTTATCAAAAATAGCATTTTTAAAGCTTCTTCAGAAGTTCAGTCTACACTTCAGCTTCAAAACCAGATGCTTCTCTTAACTGTTGGGCATTTGCTACTGGCAGCCTTTCTGGAGAGCCCACTTCAGTGTCCTGGTGTTTGTCTTTTAGCCCTAGTCCACCTTGCGTTGGTCTGCACCAGCACACTTTCATACTGTGACAGGCTTAGCCTGAAGAGTTCCATGTCATCTCACTTCTTTCTATCTTCTCTCCAAAATTCAAGGCGCACAAACACAAAATTTTAATCCCATGTTTTTAGGGATCCATCTTAGATAATTTAGACCCCAGCCCAACTGTTTAAGAGTTGATCTTAGAATTGTGCTCCAAAACCAAGATCTAGAGGCAAACACCCACAATAAATTAAATTCAGAAGTGACAGCAAAAGAGGACCAAATATTTTCATAGGAAAGGTTTGTCAGTTTGGGGAATGGTAACAGGGACTGGGATTGCTTAAGATCCCTTTCAGCAAGTCCAATTTGGGACACAGAAATTTAATAATGAACTTGGCTTTGTGAGGGACAGTAAAGATGCTGCACGCTGTTTTCATCAGGCGCCCTGGTTCAAGCACTGGGTGTATTCTTTAATGTTATTTGTCACAGCCCTTAAATCCAGGCTGATGGTGTTCACAGCAGAAGGGCCTCTGAGTCACCAGCCCAGGCCTGCAGCAGAATGCCATGTACAAGCTATGTTGACCTAATTGGACTGAAATTCAGAAGCTACACATTGTCCTCTGCAGCAAGTACATTGGTTGTCCTTCTGGAGTCGACCCTCAATTAACAAAGATGTGCACTTGGACTAACTCACATGCCCTTCATTTCTTTGAGTTTGCTTCAGCAGAATCATTTTTAAAGATGATTGCAAACAGTGCCCATGGAGCAGTGTCCTGGATCAGCAGGTGGCCTGGGGAGCTATTTTCCGAAGTCCTCTCCTGTGTCACTCATTCTTCTCTCCAGTCAACCAAACACCATTTTCCTGAGCTCCGTGGGGATCTTTGGGTTGATATCTATTAGTTTGCTGTATGTGCATCCTGCAGGTTGTTGCAAGATAGGGATACATCTATTCCCTTAATGTAATTCCTTTTAGTACCAGAAGAAAATATTTGAAACTGGAAGAAGTCCGCAAAAAAATGACATGTCTCGTTGCACTGTGCCCCAAGAGGCATTATGTTTGTTTCTAAGCACCTACGATGAGATGAGTACTATTCTCAGGAAAAAGCTTGCCACTACCCCAAAGCTTTTCTACTTAAAAAAGAAGAGAGTCTACACATAATAATTCATTTAAAATACAATTGTCACAATTGTACGTTTATTTTTCTACTTGATTTTGTTTTTCACTCTGTGTCTTTCTCTTGCTCTTTAACAAATTTAATAAATCTACATAAATGGTAAGATCTCCAAATGTCAGGTTAAGATATGTTTATGTGTAAAATACTTTTTTTCCAAATAGTATCATGTTCACAATAAATGCTATAAAAAAAATAGCCTATAATATTTCTAGTTGCATCAAGTTTGCCTAGGAGTTTAAAACTAACAGGAATTTAAAATAAAGTTAGACTAGTAGGGGTTGTTACCTTTATTAAGCTGGGGCTTTAGTAGAACCAACTAAATCTGGATGCCAGATCCAGCAGCACTTTTGAACAAGAATATTTCGGTCCATATGGTCAGCGTATCTGCATCCTGGTTATTCTTTGGAAAATTGAGAATCTGCTGCATTCCTCATCTCAGAGTCAGAAATAACACTTGGGATTATTAAAATCTCATTATAGCCATCATATACACAGAGGTGAAAATTTATTTCACTGGGATGTAAATTTAATCTAGTTTCTATTTTTTTTTCCTACCCGGACATGGGAATAAATAAAACAGGGAGCAGTCAACAGAACATTTCTGCTCTCCCCAGCAATACTGAAGTTCTCTTTCATTCAGCTTCATCAACACACTCTAGTTTTATTTTTATTTTACTTTTCATCTCTTTACAGGTACTAATTATTTTCAGTTTATGGTCATGGTAAAGATGTATGAATCACGTTTTATTTTTTTCTTTTTATACATTTTATAAGAAGTGGATCAAATTGAAAAATTTTGAAGTTCTAAAATTCTGGTTTTTATTTTATCCAGTCCTGCATCAGGCACATTCATGCTTTTGAAAAGTTAATATGGCACTAACAAATTTCCCTTGAGACTTTCTGAGATAACCGTCTCTTAGATTGGTTTTGCTAGCTCACATTGCTGGCATTCTGAAGTCAATATAAAGCTCCATCTGCACAATAGCACTAGAAAAGGACATGATAGGGGTGAGCACATGTCTGTCTGCACACACCGCCTCCCTGGAGATGGTCCTTCAAAAGACGGTTGAACCAAGAAGTTTCCAAATATGATTCAACAGAACCTAATATTTAGATTTTTTTAAAAATGAATTCTAAAATTCTGATTATCTATGGTACCACATGCCAAGATGAGAGAAAGTGACTAGTAAGACTACAAATCAAGACGGTTGAACCAAGAAGTTTCCAAATATGATTCAACAGAACCTAATATTTAGATTTTTTTTAAAATGAATTCTAAAATTCTGATTATCTATGGTACCACATGCCAAGATGAGAGAAAGTGACTAGTAAGACTACAAATCGTGATATCAACAAGTGACTGAAATTTCTGTTCACAAAAAGACATTCAAAATGTGGTCCATGTACACTCTTTTGGAAAATCCTCACTATTTAAGGAGTGAAACTATATTTTTTAATATAGTTACAGATCCATGCAGTCATTTGTCTCCAAAAAGTTTAGTTAACTACACAGATGGATTTATAACAACTTGTAATGGGTGTAACTTAAGATGGAACAGATGACTCTACCCGTGGATTAATCAACCTCTTCCAAGCTGCAAATTAAAAAAGAAACAAATCAAACACTGCATTTTCCTCGCAGATGTTAAGCAAAGCATATTCAGTCTTACTCCTATAATTACAGCATTAGGAGAAATTTACCAACATCAAAGTAAATAAAAACATACCAAATGAAAGCTGATGAAAAAGTAACAAGAGACTAAATAATAATTTTTTAAAATCTCACAGCCATAGAATCTTATTGATTTCAATTATATATTCATGACTTTCAAATGGAAGGTCTGGAGTCAGAAAGAAAATGTGACTCTTGTGGGGACCTGCACTATGGTCTAACCACACGGTATCCAACTAAATTCCTCTCCAGCATCTGCAGTTCATGAAAAAAAAAAAAAAATCAAAAACTTTTTTGTTTTTTTGGCTAAGCTTCATTTGAGTTCTTTCAGCACCGGGGGAAAAAAAGCCACCAGTAGGGATACCCTGAATCTGGAGTATTCAGAGCAAATGTTATCAATTGGCCTTCATATTAAATGTTGTATTAAGTACAGGTAGCAAATTTTCACAAGTCCTATTAGCAACCCACCTACAGTACTTCCAGGAAATAAATGAGGGTCAGAGACAACTAATCTTTCAACAGATTTATTGGCAAACATCCCCTTTCTTTGTTCTTTATATCCTAATGCCCATGTGACTTAACCACACTAAGTCATGGTGGTATTGCCTACACAGTGACCGAGGTTGGACATCACTTGTAATGTCTCAGTCCCTGAACAGCAGCCAGTCAACACCCTCAATGCTCTCAACACTGCTCAAGACTCTCAGGAGGATGGAATGATAGAGCAGCGGTCAATCAAAGCTATAACTACTTCAGCTCCCGCCAGCCTGTCTCCACTCAAAGCATCCATTTAGCGGAGAAGCACAGCAAAATTTATAGCCTGAACTTTTATTGCATGGAGCTTTAACACTGTGAAGCACCCTATGCTCATGCCTGAAAGCCTTCAGGAAGGGCAGACCCTGAATTTGTTTTAGCCAATAGACAAGTGCAGTATCCTAGGATGCAGTAGGATTGAAATTAATCAGTTTGACATTCACAAATCTCTTCAACTATTACTTTGCATTTTACTTCTGAAGATGCCACAGGTTTAAAAAAAAATGATTGCAGCAACAATTACATTTTTTATTTCCCTTTTGTGCAAATATTTGTCAAGAATTCCAGATGATGAATGTTATCTGGGAAACTCTTTTAGAATGGCAATGTTTAATGTTTCCCACTCTCTCTTTTTCTTGAAAATTAATTTTCTGAGTGTTTTGTTGATGAGGCTGATGAAGAGACCCATGAAAAAACCGACGCACTGCTCTTTATTCAGACTCCTCATGAGCCCTGCCCTGGCACACCATATAAAATGTCAACACTTCCTCCAGCCCCCAAACACACATACACATCCTGTTTCCCAGCTTTATTTTTTCTCCCTAGAAATTGGTACCATATATATACACACACACTATATATATATATGTATATCACTTGTTAATTTTGCTTATGGTCTGTTTTACTCAGTGGAATGTAAGCTACATGAGAGATGTCAGTAAACTATCATGATAGAAATGAGTTCATTCAGAAAGTATTTATTGAGCACCTACTATGTGCCGGGTCCTATTTTAGGTGTTAGAGATACAGCAGTGAAGGAAACAGATGAAATCTTTTCCTGACTGTTATCTCAAGTTAATGAATTCTTTGCATCACTGTTGGGTTATTTTCAGTAAAAGCCATCTGGTAAAATACCATTTATTTTAAATGAAATTCTTAGCTTGGTCTTCTCCACAGGCAGTTGATCACAGGAGATAAGCTCCTCACAGGTTACATTGACACAGGCAAAAGTCAGGAAAAGGGATTTTGTCTGTTGTTTTCTTTGTTGTCTATTTGTAAAAATATTTTAGGCTTTTATTTTAGGCCATATTCTACTGTGCTGTTGTTGCACCAATGGAGCCATGCACACTACAGAATCAAATGTTCCTGGCTGTGTTTCAATAACACCTTACTTACAAAACACACTGTGGGTCAGATTTCATCCATGGGCCACAGTTTACTGACTGCTGCTCTAGACCCAGGGCATATGTAAAATAATCCCAAGCCCTCCTCTCTAGGCCCTTAAAATTGAATGTGATCCTGTTGCTTGATTAATGCACCTTCATGTATCACACATACCTGCCTATAGAGTGGTTAGAAAAAGAAAGATGATACTCATTTCTTCATAAAAAGTAAATTATCTCTCTCGCTCTTTTCTCTTTGTATGTGTCCACCCACCCAGTAGCAGCTGTGGAGGTGTCCTGTTCAGACCTCCCTTCAGGAAGGAACTTGCCACTAAGTGGCAGGGAGTGCTGTTAGGTGACAGTTTCCAGGGACAGTGCCTTCAGGATCTGCTGCAGCGACACTCTGAGACCACGGTCTTCCTGGCAGTTGCCAGACAATGACTGAGCACAGGGAAGCACTAAGACCTGGCATGTTGGCCAGGTGGGGGATTCCTCTCACAAGCCACCTTTGCTCTTAAAATCTCCATTGGGCTGGGCTGGCTGGTTAGCTCACTTGGTTAGAATATGCTGATGATAACACGAAGGTCAAGGGTTTGGATCCCCAAACAGGCCAGCTTCCAGGAAAAAAAAAAAAGAAACAATAAAAATCTCCATTGGGCTGACCAAACTCTGGTCAGGTTTGAATTGCAGCTTGAGGATTCCCCAGCCCAATTGTCCTTTCTCCTCCCTTTCTTTATCTAGACATCAGATCTGCATCACAATCCAAAGATTTCCCTTGCCCAATCTTTCTTCCTTTGTCTTTCAGACATTCTCTTGTACAAACAAAAACCACTGTACCTGTAATTCCTATGCGTTGGTGTCTGCTTCCCCTACCCTCTGTCCTCATCCTACCCCCATTCTCTTGAGATCCTGAATGCATTCATATTATAAAGAAAATTCAGGCCGGCCCTTCGGCACACTTGGTAGAGTGCAGCGCTGGGAGCGCAGCGACGCTCCCACCATGGGTTCGGATCCTATATAGGAATGGCCAGTGCACTCACTGGCTGAGCGCGGTGCAGGTGAGACCACACCAAGGGTTGCGATCCCCTTACCAGTCATGAAAAAGACAAAAAAAAAAAAATTCAGCATGAGTCTACGAATATTGTGATGAAAGCAAGGAAAAGAAATGTTCTCTGCTTCTCAGTGAGGCCTTAGCATAGTTTTAGATATTTAAACACACTGTTCCCTAGTGTTTCTCAAATCATTGTTAGGGATGGGGAGAGACTGCAGCACCTGCTCACATCACCCAAAGTGGACAGATGGGCAGGGTCTTCTGAGGGGCCTCACTCCTGAGTACAGGACACATCCAAGCAGCAATTGGCCAGAGACCCTGAGTTTCAGTGCAAGGTCAACTGGCCAGGACCAATTGACCTTCAGTGCAATTGGCCAGGACTATGCACTGAAACTCAGGCAACTAGGACCTCCCAGGGTCTGGCAGAGGTGGGGCACATATGTCTCAAATCTATTTATATGAGAAACACAAATAATAATGAAATTCTACTGAACCACTGTGGAGACCATCTAGAAGCACAGGGGTCAGAAGCTCCCTTGCCTTGGATCCCTGAGCAAGGGCAGCCAGCTGGAAAGTCCTGGAAACCAAAGCTGCCTTCTCTGTACACTGTAGGCAGAGTGATTGTCATCAGAGAGTTGGGCTAGAAGCCTGCTTTTAGGGGCTGTGCTCAGCCCCCACAAGGGCCACAGAAAAGCCCATAATGCCTGCAGAGACACTGAGACAGCTGGTCCCAGGGAAGAACTTTTTTAGCATATGTGTCATTATGACTTAAAATTTGCCTTCTTGCAGAATAGCTGACAATATGAAAACACAGGAAAACAGACTAGGGAAAGGAAAAAAGGAGAGGGAAGAGATGGAGAAAAAAATGAAGGAGAAAGAGGAGAAAGAGAAGGAAATAATTTAAAAGATACCATCAATTAGGAGGTAAGACTGTTATTCAAGGCACCCGCAACTAGTTAATCATTGCAACTGATCATTAACTTCTGAGCTTCCTGACCTGGCCACGTGAGGCTTTGAAGAAATCCAACAATTCTTCTGAGACAAACTCTTTGGGGGCCTAGAACTCTAGGAATTAATTCATGACAAACATAACCAAGCCCCTGGGCTTCAGTCTCCCTATCTCAATTAAAATAGGGCTTGTAATAGATGAACACTATGGTTCCTGACATGGCACCATTCTGTGATTAAGTTGGGCCCAGAAAAGCAAAAGAATGCCCCACGGCTTATCAACTCACCCGACTTCCCCCATGCCCATAAACCTAGTGGAGGTTTTAAGGACCAGGCCTGGAAGTAGAATGTGTATTTCCTTCCACATACTATTGGCCAGAATTTAGTAATATACACCCCCCACCCGCACCTGCAAAAAAGACTGGGATAGAGTTCAGCTGTGCCCCCAAAAAGAAAAGTTTGGAAAGCATCTAGCCAGACTCAGCCATGTTAGCATGTAGGACTCTACTTCAACATTCACCAGGGAGAACTAACCACTCTCCCCTGAGGGTGCTGTATTCATGTTCCTATCATGATGCCCCTACTGAGAGATTGCACTTACTTGTTTTCTTCTCTGTCCTTTCATTGACTACAAGAACCTTGAAACAAAGTTCCTATTTTATTTATCTACGGGCTCCCAATGGCTAGCACAGAGCCTGGTGCATAATAATTGTTCAATACATGGTGAAAGAGAGAGAGAAGGGAGGGAGGAAAAGAGGAAGGAGAGAAGGAAGTAAGGGAATTTTGTAAGTAACAGCAAAGTTTATCTCCACTTAAAAACATCCAATAGTTCCTCATTGATGAGAGGATCAAATCCAAATTCCTCATTATGACATTCAAGATAATCCTTTCTTACCTCTCCATTTCACTCCAGTTCACCCAGCTGCTCAAAAGTTATTTCATTTTTTTCTTTCTTTCCCTCCTTCCTTCCTTTCTCCTTACTTTTCTCTCTCTCCCTCCCTTTCTTTCTCTTCATCTCCATTCTCTCCTTTCTTTTTCTTACTTTCATTCATTGACCTGACACTTAAACACCTGCTGTGTGTCAGGGACCACACCAGCGATAGGAGACACAAAGATGAATTGCCCTCATAGTCAGCTGTAGAAGATAAGCTGGCGAACAGGTGAACACAATGTGCCATGAAAAGCAAGGTGGTGTAGAAGCTCAGAAGAGGGGCATCCACCCAGACCCGGAATGAGGGACAGGAGGGGTGGACGGCAGAGAAAGCTCAGAAGAAATGAAAATCCCTGAGCTGAATCTTAAAGACTGAACAGGATTATGCAGGCACAAAAAGGTAGGAAGGAAATTGCTGGCAAGAAGAATGCACCCAGGTATGGAGGCGTGAGCGAGCACAGCACATCTGAAGAATTACAAGTATTTCCTTTCTCTGCAGGATGAGAGCAGAAAGACTTTAAGAGACGGAGCTGGTCAGAAACTAGATCATGAAGGAAACATAATGCTAAGAATTTTTCAGATTAGCCTGAAGGTGATGGGAGGTAAGGAGACCAGTCCAGAGGGAGGATCACAGTCGAGGGAAGCTACGCGCCTGCCCTGAGGCCAGGGCTCTGAAAGGGAGATGCAGAGAAAGGGAAAGAGTCAAGAGGTAGTTATGAGGAAAAAGTGGCCAGATTTTGTGGCCAACTGAAGGAGAGAGAGACAGATTATGGAAGGAAGAAAGGGAGGATCTGGGGAGGGAGGGTTAGCTCTGGGGGCTTTGTTCCTGAATGGCCATGTGGGCTATGGCTCCCTTCATTGCAACAGAGAGTACAGGGAGAAGAGTAGGTTGTTGAGGAAAGAGATGAGGCCAGTACTGGGAGTGCTGAGACTGAGCTACATGAAGGACTTACAGGCAGAGATGTCAGGTAGATATTGAGAGGTGATCTTTTCTCAAACAAGGAAACTTATGCCTAAAGTTATGTGAATCAGTCAAGGCCACAGAGCGAGTGAGTGGCAGAGGTGGAGCCAGGTGTGCCCAGGTATGCTCATTCTGAGTCCTGTGCTCTTTCTACCATACCCTCTGCCTTCACCCTCTGCCTTACAGCAACAGCATGCATAAGGCTCTTCCAGCCACCTGCTAGGAAATCACTCATTGATTTCTGTCATTATTCACCTAAACATATGGGGAAGGATAAGCCTTCCAGAAAACTCATCAGAAAGTCAAAAACCATTTTAGATTGTGGGCACTGAAACTAATTTTTAATTGATTTATATTCAATAATTTGATAGACAGACTTGTTCTATTTTGAATTCTAAGCAAACAGACCTGATTTACTTAGAAACTATTTCTAATTTCTCAAAGTCTGAGTTCATTGAAAATACCCTCAGTGTGACTCAAAATACCAATTTCAAGAAGATGTGGTAATAAAAAATATTATAGCTTTTCCTGAATATCCTGCCTTTCCACCTCTCTCATTCAGTTCCAAGTATAAAACACATGCACATGGAAAGCCTGCTGCCAGCAAGAGGCCCTTGCCTACTCCTATCTCAGGAAAGATGACATGGGAGACGGGGGAAGGGGTATGTCAGGTTTCACTTCGTGGGAACGAATTGATCCTCAGATTTTCCTCATGGTAAAGTCAGAGACAGCAAATGTCATAAGGAAAGTCACATTTTCCAGTGTTTTTCTAATACATCTCACACAGTAACCATCCTCATAAAATGATTTCTCTCAACTCCCCAGAGAGTTGTGCCCAGTGTATGAACTTTTCGAATAGTCACCTAAGAACCAAAGCATCACAAAAATGTGATTTACCTTCTCAGTCTAAGTTTTCCAGGTCTAGCTGTGAGATCATCACTCATTAAACGGCTAAGTAGCAGCTGAAACTGTAAGAATTACAAATAAGAATTTCTCAACCTACTTTGCAAAAGGCCAAATTTTTAGTACATTGGCCTCATCTTTTTTTTTTTTATTTTTTTTTATTTTAAGTGCTCTTCCTGAGCAGCTCTCTAGTGAAATGGAAGCATTTTGATTTTCAACAAGGATTGAAAACTTGGTCGGGGGATGGGAGGGGACGGACACCTCAACCCTTTGCTAAGAAGAGCCTGAAGTCGCTGCTGGAAGGGTTTACTCTACACTCAGAGTAGAAAGTATTAGCAAATACTGAAAATAATTTGCTCTATGTGAACCTTAATAAAAAAAGACAGCCTAATATTTACACAGCTCCTTCCACTCAGAGAACTCCAAACATGACCTCCCCTTTTCAGCGGGCAGCCTCGGGCTCACTGACTCATCTCTTTCCTACCGGGCAGTTCTCACCAAGTCACACTCTGCTGGCTTCTCCGCAACATCCCCAAATGGAGTCCTATCTGTTTCCAATCCTGACACTCTGGTTGGGATTCAGTCATTTCTTAATTCCTCCTTTCTCCTTCTTCCTCTTAGAGGTGCACAGCAATGACCAGGGGCTTGAGAGTTTATTCTGGCAGAACTGGATCACAATAAACTGATTAACAAGCTCTCCAAGAGACAATCTCGATACTTTCTGTCAAGAACCCATGAGTTCTCCAAGCTCCCTGTAAGGTCATTTCTCATAAGTGTAACTAGTCAAAATCTCTCTTGTATGAATTGTGTCCTACCTTTTTTATTTTTTTTTTTCCTATTACATGAAATGGATAACAGTTTGTCACCAATTTTGTATAATCTCCCTTTGCAAAATTGTCAATAGAAATGTTCTTTCATTTTACCTCTCTGAGCTAAATAACTTGGGTTTCTTTAACCCCTTTTCATATTCTTACTTGATGCCATTTTCCACCATCTTTATCAAGTTTTGCTTTCCCTCTGCACTTGAATCATGAAGTCTCTAACTGAATACCGTCCTTTCTAAAGGGTTTGACCGTTACTGGTATGTCAGATGTGCCCCTGTGGCTACATTTGTTAATATTCCAACCTTGAATTTAGAAAACCACTTTTGGTACATTTCTGACTCATGTTTAACTTTTACCCAATTCCTTCAACATATATAAAAAATCAACATAGGTGTTCCTCTGTATCTGCAGGGAATTGCTGAGGATGCTCAAGTCCCTTATATAAAATGTTGCAGTATTTGCATATAACCTATGCACATCCTCCCATATACTTTAAATCATTTCTAGGTTACTTATAATATCTAAAACAATGTAAACGCTATATAAATAGTTGTTCTACTGTATTGTTTAGGGAATAATAAAACAAAAAAGTCTGTACACGTTCAATACAAATGCAGTTTTTTACCCCTGAATGTTTTTGATCATGGTGGGTTGAATCCACAGATGCCTGGAAGCCAAGGACAGAGGCAGCCCGGCTGTACTGCATTTGTGTGGTCACTCTTTCTCCTGGCTCTGTTGTCACTCCAACCTATGCCATTCATTTGGCTTCCTCCAAACAGTCCGGCAAAGTGCTTTTCGATCTAATGCTACTTTTTGCTGTGGCTTTTCCCTAGTTTGAGGATGTGAGCCTGACTGTGGAGAAGCTCTGTCCATGCAGTCCTCCTAATTGTCAGGCTTTTCAGTGTGTCATCAGCACCCCTTAGATACCAACACTGTCTGCTTCCTGATGCTTTTCTTAGGGGAATTTAGGGAAATATAGAGAGCTATATAACCAATACCACATTCTCAAACCTTAAGTATGGACATCTTTTAAAGGAAAAAAAATAAATAAGGTCAACATGTTAACTTAAATTATTAAATTACTTAAATATAAGTATAAATCCAGGTATTAACTCCTTATATCTATAGCTCTCATTCAACTATCAAATCAAAATAAAATTATAAATGAAGTATAAGCCAAAAACCAGAAAAACTCAAATAAAGTAATTTTATGTGGACAATGAAGTTGCTTTGTTAAAATGTAATTCTCTCGGGCCGAGCCCGTGGCGCACCTCGGATCCTATATAGGGATGGCCGGTGCGCTCACTGGCTGAGCGTGGTGCAGCCAGTCTCAAAAAGGACCAAAAAAAAAAAAAAAGTAATTCTCTCCCTCAATATGAAAAGGATAATGACTGAAATGGCAAAGGTTCTTTTAGTTCCACACTCCTATAGTATTGTTTGTAATGTGATGATTCCATTTTCCCACCACATTTTTCCATCCAAATTTCTTCAAACCTTTGTTTCTGCACACACTAAAATGTCTTGTTGACCTTCACTTGGGCTGAACACATCGTGTAGGGGGTGAGTTTTACTTCCGTTCTTTTCTCTAGGCTCCTCAGATTCACTATGTCATTTCTACGGTGTCTCATCAAAGTGTCAGTGTGTTCAATCTTACTTTGTGAAAATGTTTTACTTGAAAATTATTGATGTAAAAGTGAAGTTTTGTCATTAATTCAGATGAGATAATTCAACATAAATTATTGGTAGATACAGGACATAGCTTATCAATTTGAAAATAGAACAAACTATTGAAAAGTAGCTAGAGAAGCTTTCCAACATATTAAAATATACTCGAAGTCTTTTAGGGTATCAAAAAGCCAACCCAGATATACATTTGTAAATACAAACAGAAATCAGGTTCCGAAATCTGTAGGCATGGGTTTGTCATCCAAATAACCAAAAATTTGCTTCTTCTTTTTAGCTATTAAAATGAAAATATAAAATTTAAATTTTTTCTTTGGGAACTTGAAGGCCCAGATATGTTTATAGACCTTGAAAACTAAATCATCATGATCAACCCCCTCTACTTCAGGAAATAGAGACCCAAAGAAGTTAAATGGTTGGTTAGTGACAGATCCAGTCCATATTCCAATTTCATGTCTCATTTCCACTATATCAACACTTAACAAATTGTTTTACATTTTATGATGCCACATCCCACTGATACTT
>NW_007726996.1:421086-438872 GCF_000696425.1 Galeopterus variegatus | reverse complement strand
GCCAGTCAACACCCTCAATGCTCTCAACACTGCTCAAGACTCTCAGGAGGATGGAATGATAGAGCAGCGGTCAATCAAAGCTATAACTACTTCAGCTCCCGCCAGCCTGTCTCCACTCAAAGCATCCATTTAGCGGAGAAGCACAGCAAAATTTATAGCCTGAACTTTTATTGCATGGAGCTTTAACACTGTGAAGCACCCTATGCTCATGCCTGAAAGCCTTCAGGAAGGGCAGACCCTGAATTTGTTTTAGCCAATAGACAAGTGCAGTATCCTAGGATGCAGTAGGATTGAAATTAATCAGTTTGACATTCACAAATCTCTTCAACTATTACTTTGCATTTTACTTCTGAAGATGCCACAGGTTTAAAAAAAAATGATTGCAGCAACAATTACATTTTTTATTTCCCTTTTGTGCAAATATTTGTCAAGAATTCCAGATGATGAATGTTATCTGGGAAACTCTTTTAGAATGGCAATGTTTAATGTTTCCCACTCTCTCTTTTTCTTGAAAATTAATTTTCTGAGTGTTTTGTTGATGAGGCTGATGAAGAGACCCATGAAAAAACCGACGCACTGCTCTTTATTCAGACTCCTCATGAGCCCTGCCCTGGCACACCATATAAAATGTCAACACTTCCTCCAGCCCCCAAACACACATACACATCCTGTTTCCCAGCTTTATTTTTTCTCCCTAGAAATTGGTACCATATATATACACACACACACTATATATATATGTATATCACTTGTTAATTTTGCTTATGGTCTGTTTTACTCAGTGGAATGTAAGCTACATGAGAGATGTCAGTAAACTATCATGATAGAAATGAGTTCATTCAGAAAGTATTTATTGAGCACCTACTATGTGCCGGGTCCTATTTTAGGTGTTAGAGATACAGCAGTGAAGGAAACAGATGAAATCTTTTCCTGACTGTTATCTCAAGTTAATGAATTCTTTGCATCACTGTTGGGTTATTTTCAGTAAAAGCCATCTGGTAAAATACCATTTATTTTAAATGAAATTCTTAGCTTGGTCTTCTCCACAGGCAGTTGATCACAGGAGATAAGCTCCTCACAGGTTACATTGACACAGGCAAAAGTCAGGAAAAGGGATTTTGTCTGTTGTTTTCTTTGTTGTCTATTTGTAAAAATATTTTAGGCTTTTATTTTAGGCCATATTCTACTGTGCTGTTGTTGCACCAATGGAGCCATGCACACTACAGAATCAAATGTTCCTGGCTGTGTTTCAATAACACCTTACTTACAAAACACACTGTGGGTCAGATTTCATCCATGGGCCACAGTTTACTGACTGCTGCTCTAGACCCAGGGCATATGTAAAATAATCCCAAGCCCTCCTCTCTAGGCCCTTAAAATTGAATGTGATCCTGTTGCTTGATTAATGCACCTTCATGTATCACACATACCTGCCTATAGAGTGGTTAGAAAAAGAAAGATGATACTCATTTCTTCATAAAAAGTAAATTATCTCTCTCGCTCTTTTCTCTTTGTATGTGTCCACCCACCCAGTAGCAGCTGTGGAGGTGTCCTGTTCAGACCTCCCTTCAGGAAGGAACTTGCCACTAAGTGGCAGGGAGTGCTGTTAGGTGACAGTTTCCAGGGACAGTGCCTTCAGGATCTGCTGCAGCGACACTCTGAGACCACGGTCTTCCTGGCAGTTGCCAGACAATGACTGAGCACAGGGAAGCACTAAGACCTGGCATGTTGGCCAGGTGGGGGATTCCTCTCACAAGCCACCTTTGCTCTTAAAATCTCCATTGGGCTGGGCTGGCTGGTTAGCTCACTTGGTTAGAATATGCTGATGATAACACGAAGGTCAAGGGTTTGGATCCCCAAACAGGCCAGCTTCCAGGAAAAAAAAAAAAGAAACAATAAAAATCTCCATTGGGCTGACCAAACTCTGGTCAGGTTTGAATTGCAGCTTGAGGATTCCCCAGCCCAATTGTCCTTTCTCCTCCCTTTCTTTATCTAGACATCAGATCTGCATCACAATCCAAAGATTTCCCTTGCCCAATCTTTCTTCCTTTGTCTTTCAGACATTCTCTTGTACAAACAAAAACCACTGTACCTGTAATTCCTATGCGTTGGTGTCTGCTTCCCCTACCCTCTGTCCTCATCCTACCCCCATTCTCTTGAGATCCTGAATGCATTCATATTATAAAGAAAATTCAGGCCGGCCCTTCGGCACACTTGGTAGAGTGCAGTGCTGGGAGCGCAGCGACGCTCCCGGAATGCATTCATATTATAAAGAAAATTCAGGCCGGCCCTTCGGCACACTTGGTAGAGTGCAGCGCTGGGAGCGCAGCGACGCTCCCACCATGGGTTCGGATCCTATATAGGAATGGCCAGTGCACTCACTGGCTGAGCGCGGTGCAGGTGAGACCACACCAAGGGTTGCGATCCCCTTACCAGTCATGAAAAAGACAAAAAAAAAAAAATTCAGCATGAGTCTACGAATATTGTGATGAAAGCAAGGAAAAGAAATGTTCTCTGCTTCTCAGTGAGGCCTTAGCATAGTTTTAGATATTTAAACACACTGTTCCCTAGTGTTTCTCAAATCATTGTTAGGGATGGGGAGAGACTGCAGCACCTGCTCACATCACCCAAAGTGGACAGATGGGCAGGGTCTTCTGAGGGGCCTCACTCCTGAGTACAGGACACATCCAAGCAGCAATTGGCCAGAGACCCTGAGTTTCAGTGCAAGGTCAACTGGCCAGGACCAATTGACCTTCAGTGCAATTGGCCAGGACTATGCACTGAAACTCAGGCAACTAGGACCTCCCAGGGTCTGGCAGAGGTGGGGCACATATGTCTCAAATCTATTTATATGAGAAACACAAATAATAATGAAATTCTACTGAACCACTGTGGAGACCATCTAGAAGCACAGGGGTCAGAAGCTCCCTTGCCTTGGATCCCTGAGCAAGGGCAGCCAGCTGGAAAGTCCTGGAAACCAAAGCTGCCTTCTCTGTACACTGTAGGCAGAGTGATTGTCATCAGAGAGTTGGGCTAGAAGCCTGCTTTTAGGGGCTGTGCTCAGCCCCCACAAGGGCCACAGAAAAGCCCATAATGCCTGCAGAGACACTGAGACAGCTGGTCCCAGGGAAGAACTTTTTTAGCATATGTGTCATTATGACTTAAAATTTGCCTTCTTGCAGAATAGCTGACAATATGAAAACACAGGAAAACAGACTAGGGAAAGGAAAAAAGGAGAGGGAAGAGATGGAGAAAAAAATGAAGGAGAAAGAGGAGAAAGAGAAGGAAATAATTTAAAAGATACCATCAATTAGGAGGTAAGACTGTTATTCAAGGCACCCGCAACTAGTTAATCATTGCAACTGATCATTAACTTCTGAGCTTCCTGACCTGGCCACATGAGGCTTTGAAGAAATCCAACAATTCTTCTGAGACAAACTCTTTGGGGGCCTAGAACTCTAGGAATTAATTCATGACAAACATAACCAAGCCCCTGGGCTTCAGTCTCCCTATCTCAATTAAAATAGGGCTTGTAATAGATGAACACTATGGTTCCTGACATGGCACCATTCTGTGATTAAGTTGGGCCCAGAAAAGCAAAAGAATGCCCCACGGCTTATCAACTCACCCGACTTCCCCCATGCCCATAAACCTAGTGGAGGTTTTAAGGACCAGGCCTGGAAGTAGAATGTGTATTTCCTTCCACATACTATTGGCCAGAATTTAGTAATATACACCCCCCACCCGCACCTGCAAAAAAGACTGGGATAGAGTTCAGCTGTGCCCCCAAAAAGAAAAGTTTGGAAAGCATCTAGCCAGACTCAGCCATGTTAGCATGTAGGACTCTACTTCAACATTCACCAGGGAGAACTAACCACTCTCCCCTGAGGGTGCTGTATTCATGTTCCTATCATGATGCCCCTACTGAGAGATTGCACTTACTTGTTTTCTTCTCTGTCCTTTCATTGACTACAAGAACCTTGAAACAAAGTTCCTATTTTATTTATCTACGGGCTCCCAATGGCTAGCACAGAGCCTGGTGCATAATAATTGTTCAATACATGGTGAAAGAGAGAGAGAAGGGAGGGAGGAAAAGAGGAAGGAGAGAAGGAAGTAAGGGAATTTTGTAAGTAACAGCAAAGTTTATCTCCACTTAAAAACATCCAATAGTTCCTCATTGATGAGAGGATCAAATCCAAATTCCTCATTATGACATTCAAGATAATCCTTTCTTACCTCTCCATTTCACTCCAGTTCACCCAGCTGCTCAAAAGTTATTTCATTTTTTTCTTTCTTTCCCTCCTTCCTTCCTTTCTCCTTACTTTTCTCTCTCTCCCTCCCTTTCTTTCTCTTCATCTCCATTCTCTCCTTTCTTTTTCTTACTTTCATTCATTGACCTGACACTTAAACACCTGCTGTGTGTCAGGGACCACACCAGCGATAGGAGACACAAAGATGAATTGCCCTCATAGTCAGCTGTAGAAGATAAGCTGGCGAACAGGTGAACACAATGTGCCATGAAAAGCAAGGTGGTGTAGAAGCTCAGAAGAGGGGCATCCACCCAGACCCGGAATGAGGGACAGGAGGGGTGGACGGCAGAGAAAGCTCAGAAGAAATGAAAATCCCTGAGCTGAATCTTAAAGACTGAACAGGATTATGCAGGCACAAAAAGGTAGGAAGGAAATTGCTGGCAAGAAGAATGCACCCAGGTATGGAGGCGTGAGCGAGCACAGCACATCTGAAGAATTACAAGTATTTCCTTTCTCTGCAGGATGAGAGCAGAAAGACTTTAAGAGACGGAGCTGGTCAGAAACTAGATCATGAAGGAAACATAATGCTAAGAATTTTTCAGATTAGCCTGAAGGTGATGGGAGGTAAGGAGACCAGTCCAGAGGGAGGATCACAGTCGAGGGAAGCTACGCGCCTGCCCTGAGGCCAGGGCTCTGAAAGGGAGATGCAGAGAAAGGGAAAGAGTCAAGAGGTAGTTATGAGGAAAAAGTGGCCAGATTTTGTGGCCAACTGAAGGAGAGAGAGACAGATTATGGAAGGAAGAAAGGGAGGATCTGGGGAGGGAGGGTTAGCTCTGGGGGCTTTGTTCCTGAATGGCCATGTGGGCTATGGCTCCCTTCATTGCAACAGAGAGTACAGGGAGAAGAGTAGGTTGTTGAGGAAAGAGATGAGGCCAGTACTGGGAGTGCTGAGACTGAGCTACATGAAGGACTTACAGGCAGAGATGTCAGGTAGATATTGAGAGGTGATCTTTTCTCAAACAAGGAAACTTATGCCTAAAGTTATGTGAATCAGTCAAGGCCACAGAGCGAGTGAGTGGCAGAGGTGGAGCCAGGTGTGCCCAGGTATGCTCATTCTGAGTCCTGTGCTCTTTCTACCATACCCTCTGCCTTCACCCTCTGCCTTACAGCAACAGCATGCATAAGGCTCTTCCAGCCACCTGCTAGGAAATCACTCATTGATTTCTGTCATTATTCACCTAAACATATGGGGAAGGATAAGCCTTCCAGAAAACTCATCAGAAAGTCAAAAACCATTTTAGATTGTGGGCACTGAAACTAATTTTTAATTGATTTATATTCAATAATTTGATAGACAGACTTGTTCTATTTTGAATTCTAAGCAAACAGACCTGATTTACTTAGAAACTATTTCTAATTTCTCAAAGTCTGAGTTCATTGAAAATACCCTCAGTGTGACTCAAAATACCAATTTCAAGAAGATGTGGTAATAAAAAATATTATAGCTTTTCCTGAATATCCTGCCTTTCCACCTCTCTCATTCAGTTCCAAGTATAAAACACATGCACATGGAAAGCCTGCTGCCAGCAAGAGGCCCTTGCCTACTCCTATCTCAGGAAAGATGACATGGGAGACGGGGGAAGGGGTATGTCAGGTTTCACTTCGTGGGAACGAATTGATCCTCAGATTTTCCTCATGGTAAAGTCAGAGACAGCAAATGTCATAAGGAAAGTCACATTTTCCAGTGTTTTTCTAATACATCTCACACAGTAACCATCCTCATAAAATGATTTCTCTCAACTCCCCAGAGAGTTGTGCCCAGTGTATGAACTTTTCGAATAGTCACCTAAGAACCAAAGCATCACAAAAATGTGATTTACCTTCTCAGTCTAAGTTTTCCAGGTCTAGCTGTGAGATCATCACTCATTAAACGGCTAAGTAGCAGCTGAAACTGTAAGAATTACAAATAAGAATTTCTCAACCTACTTTGCAAAAGGCCAAATTTTTAGTACATTGGCCTCATCTTTTTTTTTTTTATTTTTTTTTATTTTAAGTGCTCTTCCTGAGCAGCTCTCTAGTGAAATGGAAGCATTTTGATTTTCAACAAGGATTGAAAACTTGGTCGGGGGATGGGAGGGGACGGACACCTCAACCCTTTGCTAAGAAGAGCCTGAAGTCGCTGCTGGAAGGGTTTACTCTACACTCAGAGTAGAAAGTATTAGCAAATACTGAAAATAATTTGCTCTATGTGAACCTTAATAAAAAAAGACAGCCTAATATTTACACAGCTCCTTCCACTCAGAGAACTCCAAACATGACCTCCCCTTTTCAGCGGGCAGCCTCGGGCTCACTGACTCATCTCTTTCCTACCGGGCAGTTCTCACCAAGTCACACTCTGCTGGCTTCTCCGCAACATCCCCAAATGGAGTCCTATCTGTTTCCAATCCTGACACTCTGGTTGGGATTCAGTCATTTCTTAATTCCTCCTTTCTCCTTCTTCCTCTTAGAGGTGCACAGCAATGACCAGGGGCTTGAGAGTTTATTCTGGCAGAACTGGATCACAATAAACTGATTAACAAGCTCTCCAAGAGACAATCTCGATACTTTCTGTCAAGAACCCATGAGTTCTCCAAGCTCCCTGTAAGGTCATTTCTCATAAGTGTAACTAGTCAAAATCTCTCTTGTATGAATTGTGTCCTACCTTTTTTATTTTTTTTTTTCCTATTACATGAAATGGATAACAGTTTGTCACCAATTTTGTATAATCTCCCTTTGCAAAATTGTCAATAGAAATGTTCTTTCATTTTACCTCTCTGAGCTAAATAACTTGGGTTTCTTTAACCCCTTTTCATATTCTTACTTGATGCCATTTTCCACCATCTTTATCAAGTTTTGCTTTCCCTCTGCACTTGAATCATGAAGTCTCTAACTGAATACCGTCCTTTCTAAAGGGTTTGACCGTTACTGGTATGTCAGGAGATGTGCCCCTGTGGCTACATTTGTTAATATTCCAACCTTGAATTTAGAAAACCACTTTTGGTACATTTCTGACTCATGTTTAACTTTTGAAAGGTCATTTCTCATAAGTGTAACTAGTCAAAATCTCTCTTGTATGAATTGTGTCCTACCTTTTTTATTTTTTTTTCCTATTACATGAAATGGATAACAGTTTGTCACCAATTTTGTATAATCTCCCTTTGCAAAATTGTCAATAGAAATGTTCTTTCATTTTACCTCTCTGAGCTAAATAACTTGGGTTTCTTTAACCCCTTTTCATATTCTTACTTGATGCCATTTTCCACCATCTTTATCAAGTTTTGCTTTCCCTCTGCACTTGAATCATGAAGTCTCTAACTGAATACCGTCCTTTCTAAAGGGTTTGACCGTTACTGGTATGTCAGATGTGCCCCTGTGGCTACATTTGTTAATATTCCAACCTTGAATTTAGAAAACCACTTTTGGTACATTTCTGACTCATGTTTAACTTTTACCCAATTCCTTCAACATATATAAAAAATCAACATAGGTGTTCCTCTGTATCTGCAGGGAATTGCTGAGGATGCTCAAGTCCCTTATATAAAATGTTGCAGTATTTGCATATAACCTATGCACATCCTCCCATATACTTTAAATCATTTCTAGGTTACTTATAATATCTAAAACAATGTAAACGCTATATAAATAGTTGTTCTACTGTATTGTTTAGGGAATAATAAAACAAAAAAGTCTGTACACGTTCAATACAAATGCAGTTTTTTACCCCTGAATGTTTTTGATCATGGTGGGTTGAATCCACAGATGCCTGGAAGCCAAGGACAGAGGCAGCCCGGCTGTACTGCATTTGTGTGGTCACTCTTTCTCCTGGCTCTGTTGTCACTCCAACCTATGCCATTCATTTGGCTTCCTCCAAACAGTCCGGCAAAGTGCTTTTCGATCTAATGCTACTTTTTGCTGTGGCTTTTCCCTAGTTTGAGGATGTGAGCCTGGCTGTGGAGAAGCTCTGTCCATGCAGTCCCCCTAATTGTCAGGCTTTTCAGTGTGTCATCAGCACCCCTTAGATACCAACACTGTCTGCTTCCTGATGCTTTTCTTAGGGGAATTTAGGGAAATATAGAGAGCTATATAACCAATACCACATTCTCAAACCTTAAGTATGGACATCTTTTAAAGGAAAAAAAATAAATAAGGTCAACATGTTAACTTAAATTATTAAATTACTTAAATATAAGTATAAATCCAGGTATTAACTCCTTATATCTATAGCTCTCATTCAACTATCAAATCAAAATAAAATTATAAATGAAGTATAAGCCAAAAACCAGAAAAACTCAAATAAAGTAATTTTATGTGGACAATGAAGTTGCTTTGTTAAAATGTAATTCTCTCGGGCCGAGCCCGTGGCGCGCCTCGGATCCTATATAGGGATGGCCGGTGCGCTCACTGGCTGAGCGTGGTGCAGCCAGTCTCAAAAAGGACCAAAAAAAAAAAAAAAGTAATTCTCTCCCTCAATATGAAAAGGATAATGACTGAAATGGCAAAGGTTCTTTTAGTTCCACACTCCTATAGTATTGTTTGTAATGTGATGATTCCATTTTCCCACCACATTTTTCCATCCAAATTTCTTCAAACCTTTGTTTCTGCACACACTAAAATGTCTTGTTGACCTTCACTTGGGCTGAACACATCGTGTAGGGGGTGAGTTTTACTTCCGTTCTTTTCTCTAGGCTCCTCAGATTCACTATGTCATTTCTACGGTGTCTCATCAAAGTGTCAGTGTGTTCAATCTTACTTTGTGAAAATGTTTTACTTGAAAATTATTGATGTAAAAGTGAAGTTTTGTCATTAATTCAGATGAGATAATTCAACATAAATTATTGGTAGATACAGGACATAGCTTATCAATTTGAAAATAGAACAAACTATTGAAAAGTAGCTAGAGAAGCTTTCCAACATATTAAAATATACTCGAAGTCTTTTAGGGTATCAAAAAGCCAACCCAGATATACATTTGTAAATACAAACAGAAATCAGGTTCCGAAATCTGTAGGCATGGGTTTGTCATCCAAATAACCAAAAATTTGCTTCTTCTTTTTAGCTATTAAAATGAAAATATAAAATTTAAATTTTTTCTTTGGGAACTTGAAGGCCCAGATATGTTTATAGACCTTGAAAACTAAATCATCATGATCAACCCCCTCTACTTCAGGAAATAGAGACCCAAAGAAGTTAAATGGTTGGTTAGTGACAGATCCAGTCCATATTCCAATTTCATGTCTCATTTCCACTATATCAACACTTAACAAATTGTTTTACATTTTATGATGCCACATCCCACTGATACTTTGAACACATAAAGCCTCCTGACTCTCAGAAAATATTCTTATAAACCTATCATATCGTATCCATTGACAACAATTCTATACAATGTTATCATTTCAGTCCATTTAAATGATTCTTTAATGAGTATTTATGTATAAGGACTATATTTATTATTAACCTCTGTGCAAACTAACACTTTATTTTATTTGTCATAGATTACTTCTTCTCAGTTCCAAAGATTTCCTAGGACTTATAAATGTGTTCAATCAATCTCTACCATCCTAAAGGACTGAATATGTTCCCCAAAAATTCACATGTTGAAATTCAATTACCAGTGTGATAGTATTAAGAGGTGGGGTCTTTATGAGGTGATTAGGTCATGAGGACGCCACCCTCAGGAGTGGGATTAATTCCCATATAAAAGAGGCTTCAGGCTGGCTGGTCAGCTCAGTTGGTTAAAGCATGATGCTGATATCACCATGGTCCAGGGTTCAATCTCTATGACCAGCCACACACAAAAAAAAAAAAAGAAGAAGAAGAAGAAAGAAAAAAACATAAATGCATAAATGGGGCAGGCTGGATAGCTCACTTGGGAGAGTGTGATGTTGATAACACCAAGGTCAAGAGGTAGGAGCCCCATACTGGCTAGTTGTCAAAAAATAAAATAAAAAAGAGGTTTCACACAGTATTTGTTCCTTTTGCCCTTCTATCTCTTCTGCCACGTGAGGACACAGGGTTTGCCCTTTCTGCCATGTGAGGATGCAGCAACCATGCACCATCCTGGAAGCAGAGAGCAAGTCTTCACCAGACACCAAATCTGCTGGCACCTTGATCTTGGACTTCCCAGCCTCCAGAACTAAAAGCAATAAATTTCTGTTGTTTGTGAATTACCCAGTCTAAGGTATTTTGTTATAGCAGCAGGAACAGACTGAGACAAGGTCCTCCCTCAACATTGTTTCTTCTCAAATTGTTCTCTCTCTCATCCAAGTTTCTTGAAAATGAATATAAATTTAATGTCTCTATTTGTTAACTTCCCATTCCGTCAGTAACCCATGTTAGTGGTGTAAGTGGGCTTCTGTTCTTCTGTTTTCACTACTCCACTGAAATTGTCCCCTCAAAGGCCACATTGGCATTCTAATTGCCACATCCAGTGGACTTTATATGGACTATTCTTTTTTTTTTTTTTTTCCTTTTTTTTTTTTTGTCTTTTTTCGTGACCGGCAACGGATCGCAACCCTCAGTGTCGTGCCCGTACCGGACCGGGAACGGCAACGGGATCGCAACCCTCGGCGTTGCGCCCGCACCTCGCTCAGCCAGTGAGCGGCCGGTCTGTATGTGGGATCCGAACCCTTGGCAGGAGCAGCGCACTGTAGCAGTGCACCACTGGGCCGGCCCTATATGGACTATTCTAATTAAGCTTCTCATAAGATGTAGGTCACTTCCCTCTTAAAATTCTCCCATGGCTTTTTCAGTGCTTCTCTCTTTTGTCCATCTGCTCCTCTGATGGCACTTTCTTTGTCTTATCTGGCTTCTTTTTCTGAGTACATAATGCTATTCCTTAGGATTCTATCATTATTCTGTTTCTCTCCTTGGTGTGTATCATCTTGCTGGTGGTCTTATATGGATCCACGTGCTAATGATGCTCAAATACATCCCTGTAATCCATTTCTTTTCTGGGGTCCAGATAAGTATTTCTGGAATACATGAACATTTAAGAGACAAGCATAGGATTCTAAGCCTACAAAAATCCAGGGATGTAATAACAATATTTTCTAAATGGAAGTCCAAGATCAAGACACCAGCAGATTTGGTGTCTGGTGGAGGCTCACTCTCTTCTTCCAAGGTGGTGCCTTGTTGCTGCATCCTCACATGGCAGAAAGGGCAAACCCCATGTCCTCACATGACAAGAGACATAGAAGGGCGATAATAATATTTTCTAAAAGGAAAGAGAACATGAAGAAATAAAGAATTTCAAGGAGGGAGTAATCAATTGTTTCAAATGCCATGGTCATGTCTAATAAGATAAGAATGAAAGTATTCTTTAGACTTAGCTACTTGGAGGTCACTGGAATCTTGGCAAGAGCAATTTGGGATTAAATCCAGATAGAAATTGGTTGAGGAGTGAATTAGAAGAGAAGGAATACAGACTGTAATGAAGAAAAACTCCAGCAACTTAACTGGGAAAGAAAGGACAGAGAGAAAAATGATTAGAGGACAATCTAGGGTCTGAGGAAGAACCTGCTTTAATTGGCTAAGGAGAAGGAGCCAAGATAAAGGAAGGACAAAAGATCAGAGAGAAAGGAAGCCAGATGCCTGACCAAGTATGTGCACTAATGAGTCTTAGGCATGAAATGGGCTACCTCTCTCATTGGCTGGGAGGGATGGAGGTGAGGGTACTTGTGGTATACTTCTTGTTGACTGAGGGAATAGGCAATTATTCAAAAGAGTTCACAAAAAATAGTTTCTTTTTTCTCTTTCAAATAGAAAAATAAGAAGTGAAGTCTCCTTCTAGGGCTCTAGAGAGAATAGAGAAATATGAGGAGAGTAGAGATTAAAAAAGAACTGACCAGGCTCCACAATTTATGTTCTAATCCATCCTGCACTCTGCTGCTGGAGAGACATTTCTAAAATATAGATTTGATCATGACACTGTTTGGCTCCCAGCTTCCCACACAATAAAATCTTACTCCATAGCATATTCTATAGATCCCTATATAGCATAGCTCTCCCCTGATCTCCAGCCTCACCAACACCACCCCACCACCCTTTCTCCTGCCCCAGGTTCTAGCATCACAATTATCCAAACATGCCACATGCCAGAACTCTCTGCCCAGAATTCTCTTAACCTCACTTTTCTACCTAGAACACCTCCATCTGCCCTTCCAAATCCAGTTTAAAAGTTTCTTCTTACTCCTAGGTATCTTACTTTTTCTACACTGTTTTCCTTTCGCCCCAATTTTACCTTTTATATATTTATGCATTTATTTATTTTTACTATGCCATTCTTAGGTATTTCTGTATGGAGTCTCAAGTCCCCTTGGGGCATATGCATTCATTCAATTAATTTAATTAACTAGCCAATGAGTACGTATTCTGCAAAATATAGTCTGTAACTTCAAGGAGCTCCCAGGGTGCTGTGGTTTGAATGTCCCCCCAAGCTCATACTGGAACTTAACCCCCAATGTGGTGATGGAAGGTGGGGCCTTTAAGAGGTGATTGAATCCTGAGGACTGTGCCCTCTGAATGGATTGATCTATTCATGGAGTAATGGGTTGATGATTTAACGGGTTGTCATGGGTGTAGTTCTAATAAGGAGAGTGATTGAGAAGGTTAGCTCCCTTGCCAGCCCATTCTTGTCATGTGACACCCTGCGTTGCCACCCAGAAGAAGGCCCTCACCAGATGCACCCCCTGGACTGTGCCTCTGCAACTGTAAGAAATAAATTTTATTTCTTTAAAAATTACCCAGTTTCAGATATTCTGTTAAAGCAACAGAAAGAGACTAACACACAGGGAAAGAACCAGCCATAATTTAATGTGACTTGTGCTATAATGGAGGACCGACCAAGCTGCCACAGGACTGACGTAGGCAGAGAGGAGGGTACAATGATGAGGGTGAAGGAGGACACTGAAGGCCTAGTGCATGCCTGTGCATGCTTATGCCCCCCTTACAAGGGTTCCACGGTGAGTTCCCCGCAGGCTGAGGCAACTACCCTAGCCCAACAGGGTGACCCCAGGATGCAGCACACTGACTGTCACATTGTACTTGCTCTGCAGGATCAAGCTGGTTCTGGTATTGAAGAAGTCATTATACAGTTTCTTACTTTCAGACATTTATGAACTCCTAATGTAATCCTTTTCAACTAGAAAGATTATTGTTTAATGTTTTGTGCCTTCTTAAAATAGCTGTTCATGGCCTTTGAGAAATTTTTTTAAAAGTCCTTTCTGATGCTATCCTAAAAGTCCAGTCATTACTGCTTTCGGCACAGCCATGTGTTTCTTTCTCTGGTCCCTGTTTCCCTGAATCCCTGTCACTAGGGCCCTGCCAAGGACAACTTCTTCTTCTGTGCTCACCACCATAGATTTGGCTTTTTCATTCCTTCACATCTTTTGTCTACATTAATGTGTTGTTAAGTTGCCTAAAAAGAAATAGCTATGATCATTGTGCAGAACCTTTTTAAATTATAAGAAAGAAAGAGAGAGAGGACGGAAGGAAGGAAGGAAGGAAGGAAGGAAGGAAGGAAGGAAGGGGCAGGGAGGGGCAGGGAGGGAGGGAGGGAGGGAGGAAGGAAAAGAAAGAAAATGTCCTGCTTTCCTTTCGAGGTTGTCCTTGCACATCACTGTTTGGTGCTTAATGTAGCACGGCTTCTGCTTTATATATTTGGGTTGCTAAACAGGAGAGTCACTGTTTGTTTAATTCAAAATGATGATTCTTCTGTGAACTATTCTAATCTCAGCTTTACCAGCAGATGGGTTTACACCTAAAATAAGACTAGCTTCGTGCCTACCCGTTGTCTGTTTAAATCCTTTTTTATGGGAGGATGAAAGCCTGGGGGTTTAAATTTCCACATTTTCTGTGATTACTTGTTGCAGAAGTTCCAAGACTTGAAATATGCGGCTGTGAAATACACAACTGCAAACGCTGCAATGCCAGGTCCACAGCCATCTATGTCTTGCCAGCCCCTGGCAATGTTTGGATCGGGTCTGGTGGTCCCAGGCACACTGTATCTGTTTTACTGCCCCCCTACCCCATGACGGTTCTAGATGCCATTTTTTCCTTCAGGTGGGAGTCATACTTTCTCCTGCAATAAAGCCCTCTCTCTTTCTAATCATCCACACCTTTCAGGTTGTTTGTGTATTATCTTTTCCTCCCAAGACTAATTTTTAGCAACTAGCAACTGTTGTTAAGTTAAAATTCCCCTTTTACCAAATGTGAGGACATTTGGAATACCAATATTTCTTGGAGCGAGGAAGCGAGAATCCAAAACTCATGGGAGAGTAACAGTAGATGGTCACTGATATGGTTATGCAGCTTTGGGGTTAAACTGAATTTCACAGGACAGAAGAAAAGAGATTGAGAGCTGCCACCTTCTCAGCTCTTCCTCCAGGCAGCTTTTGGCCTTTTTTCTAAATAAATGTTTATCAAATATTTTAACAACACTGTTTGAAGAGGTGCCAAATTGTTAGCCTCTGCAGAGAACTGAATGTCTTGGTTCCCTTGTTGGTGCTGTAGTAACAGACAGCTCAGGACTCATCACCTCCGAAAACCAACTTGTGTTGCTTTTTCTCCAGTGTTCTCCTTCGTCATTGCCAGCATTCAGGCTCATCAGTCACTTCTCTGATGACATGTATCCTCCCAACGTCTTCTAGAGTTTTCTCTCTTTTGACTCGGCTTTCTACTTCTGAAAAGGGTTTCATTATAAATTCTCTCTTCCAAAAGTTGCTAAATAAAACTAAGCTGTGCACCATTTGGGATGACCCCCCAAATGCCCTCCACATTCAGAGAAGGACCCCGTTTTCTTCGGGTGGAAGGTTGTACACATATGGAATTCGTTACTAGAAGAGTTGGTTCAGGCTGTTTCCGATCTCTAAGCCAGTTCTCTAACCATGACAAAACATTCCCCACAATCTCATCATGACTCATTTTTATTTTTAAATAACCTCTGGTGTGGAACTTTGTCAAGGCTTTTTGAAAGGTTATAGAAATTATGTCCGCATGCTTAGTGACCCCCTCAGAGAATTCTAGTAGATTAAGCACATTGTCTCCTAACAGAAATCACTGGCTATGTTTGCTGAATATCCCATAACTGCCCTGTCATTTATGAGTATGAATTTATTTGAGTCTTAACGTGTATTTATCATTGTGCTCAGCCCTATGAGGGGACAGAAAGAAGTATGAAGGCGTAGTCTTTGGTATTAAACAGCTTAAAATCAAGTCAGAGAGGCTAAAAGAAATCACAAAATCATTAAGAAGATACTCAGTGTGGTGATGACTAAAATTATAAAAGGAGTTCAGAAAACAGCAAAACAAGTGTGTTCAGAGGAAGATGGAAAAATCTTCTCAGAGGAGGGAGCCCATGGATTGAGTCTTGAAAGCTGAGTAGGCTTTAGAGAGACACAGAGAAGGAAAGCCTGCCGAGGGTTTCCAGACATTCCAGAAATGAAAGAAGGGGAAACAGCAAAGACTTGCAGGTAGGATTGTCTGGTCAGAATAGAGGAGACAAAGGAAGGAGTCTGGGAAGTTGAGAGGAACTACATTAAGAAAAGACTGGAACAACCAACTGGAAGAGTTAGAACTTGACATGATAGATAACAAATAGCTAGTAATTTAAAAATTTCATATTACAAAGAAAAGAAGATGTTTAGCAGTGGGAAATGGAAACAGTTTATTGAGGGGCTACCAAGGTGAGCCAAAATTGAGTTTTTAAAAACTTTATATATCAGGATACAGTGAACATTCCTGAAGATAGAAATAAAAGAACTCAGGAGAGACTGAATATGCAAGGAATGCTAACAATGGGGTGAGGTTCTAAAAGAATCACTCCTGTTACCAAAATCTATATTAGTTTCCTAGTGCTGTGATAACAAAGTACCACAAACTAGGTGGCTTTAAATGACAGAATTTATTCTCTCACAGTTCTGGAGGCTGTAAGTCCAAAATCAAGGTGTTAGCAGGACCATGCTCCCTCTGAAGGCCCTAAGAAGGATGCTTCTTTGACTCTTTTGGCTTCTGGGGTTGCTGGTGATCCTTAGCATTCCTTGGCTTGTGGCAGCATCATTCTGATCTCTGCCTCCATCTTCATGCGGGCTTCTTCTCTCTGTGTCTGTATCTCTGTATGTTCCCCCCTCTTCTTGCAAAGACAACAGTTATTGGATTTCGGATCTGCCCTAATTCAGTGCAACTGCTTCTTAACTAACTTCATCAGCAAACTCTATATTTTCAAATAAAGCCACATTTTGCTGTTCCAGGTGGACATGAAATTTGGGAGAATACTTTTCAACCCAGTGCACAGTGTGAAATCCAGAAAGCACATGGATGGGTTAGTCTTACAGGCCCTCAGGGAGAAGAACCTCTATCTACAGTATACTAGGGAAAAGGAGAGGCTGTCAGGGCCAGTGAGTGTGAAAGGGGGAAGAGAGTCTCTGATCGTTCATAAAGCAGAAGAGCACACCTATGGTGAGAGGCGGCTGTGGATATGGGGAGGTGGAAATGGCAGTTTAAGAGAAAAGGGGGCCGGGAGTCACCACGGTGGAGAGTGCACAAGAGAGGAGCAAAGGATCAATGAGTTCCCGGAGGGTCAGAGGGGGCCTAGAGGCTCTAAATATCCAATGAATCAGGGCATCACAGTATTTTCACTTCCTCTAACATCATTTTTTGATTTTCTAAAGACTTTAATAGACCTTATTTTTTAGATCGGTTTTAGGTTCACAGCAAAACTAGGCAGAAAGTACAGCGTTCCCATGGACCCTCTGCCCTCACATATACCTAGCTCCCCCCACTATCAACATACCACTCCAAAGTAGTACCTGTATTGCAATCTATGAACCTCCATTGACATGTCCTTATCACCAAAGTCCATAGTTTACTTGAGGGTTCACTCCTGGTGTACCGGTTTTTGCAAATGTATAATGACCATTTAAAAAAAATTTTTTAATTCACAAGTTTTTCAGTTATGAAAGTTAGTCTTCTTGGTCTATAATTTCCATGGTATTCTCTGGAGTATTTCCTGTGGATGGGGGTCACACTGGTTTTGGGGAATAACAAGTTACCCGTTTTGGCCAGCAGATCCATAATATTATACCTGAGTTCCTTCAAAACTCCTGACAAAATGCCAGCCAGTGAAAATGACCTGCTCTGGACAAATATATTTCTATGAAAAAAACACTAATATACATGAATTTTTTTTCTCAATGGAGTTTTAATATAAACAAGGTGTCCCAGTTTATCACATGTATCTAGGCATGCAAAGTGTTATATTTGAAAAAACACATTTTTTAAGTGAAAAATGCAAATTCAGCCTAAGAACCCAATATTGTTGGATAGCGACATGCACACACACACACACACACACACACACGCCAGACATTCAATTTTATAAAATTTGACAACATTATTTTGAAAAGAGTTGGGAGGGTGGGTACTTTAAAAACATTTAAACAAATTTTTAACTTCTTTTTTTTTTTTTTAAAGATGACCGGTAAGGGGATTTAACCCCTT